>NC_133368.1:9657076-9743171 GCF_049309525.1 Garra rufa | reverse complement strand
GTTACTGATAAATTTCTGTATAATGACTGCTAAACTGTATATTTAATCACTGTCCATGGCAAAAAAAAAGTTATTTCTATGTAAAAAATAATTTCACTCATGAAATCAATATTCCATGTTCAAATATTTATCTGGTGATAAATTCATCTCTTACTGTAAACTAAACCCTTTCAGAGTGACAAGACCCTTTGGCTTAGTTAATTTTTGTGATAATTACCATTATTTCACATTTGGGCAATAAACAAATAATAAAATCTTTGATCATATGAGGCTTAAGCAGCCATACTGCGCTAGCAGAATGTACACATCTTCAACAACAAAAACATCCTCCTACTATTCATTACCAGAACTGCATGTGCTGAATGCAAGGCCCCTCTGTGTGGTGGCGGATGTGTGCTGCGGGTATTTTTAGAGGTGGCTCACGTATGAGCTGTGCAGTTGCTGTCTGTGGTTCACTCATATGGCTAAATGTGGACAGCAGCTCGAGCTCTCAACAACACATGAACAAACATACATACTAGTTTAAAGGCAAAGACGTAAGGCCCACATGTGCTAACACCCACAGCACGAGAAACCATTACACTGTACGTTATGCATGAATAACCTGCTTCCAAACAGACCAATTATAAATCATGTATGCTAATTTCTTATATAATTGAAATACCCTACATGCAGTCAGTCAGCAAGTGATGTAGAAGGGCTGTCAGATGCTATCAGAACTGCCACACAAGACCAACAGTCAAGCACAAGAGATCTAAATGATTTCACACAGGAACTATGATTCTAATGCACCATGTCTAAGTCAATTTATGGCAACACGTCAACCCTTCAAGGATTATTAGTATCTAATAAACTGAATCATATTAATAATTCACTCAAGGCTGTGCATTACAGTCACACTGTGTCTACACCGGATGCGGTGTCTACACTGGACACCACAAGCAACCGTTGCAAATCATTTGAACTTTGTGTCAGTATGTCATAAATAGAATGAGGCATGGGATTTGTCGTGTTGTGTCATATCCATTAAAGACAACTTCACTGATTATAATGGGTTCTATAGTATTTTGTCATACAAAGGTGTCTTTGTTCTTTCCACTTTGACCCTAATGCCTTTGAGGCTTTTAGTAGAGCACAGGTACTGAAAAAGCTTACAAATGGCAGAGACAAGAAATGCTTGATGCCATCCTGGCAGGATGCCACAGCCACTATCGGAGTTTAACAGCATGGATTTCACTTGATTTCCAGGAGTGTTTAGACTCCTTATGGGGAAAACTGATGGTACGGTATTTGGTTTAAGCTTACACTTATATCTATTGACACCTGTAAGCTTTTTCAGTAGCTGTGGTCATTGTATCAGTATTATTATTTTATTTTCTGAGTTGTGTTGAATTCTTGACTAAGATGTAAACGCCCACTGGTAAGATTGGCTGACAGTTGTGTATGTTTGACAGCCTACATCCTTCAGATGGACCCTGCTGTGATTTAGGTTTAAAACACATAAAACTCACTATATATCAAAGGATCTACAATAACAGACAAAGCAATAGTGATGATAAAAACAGTTACTTACACTTGTGTGGTGCAACATTGCTGTCGGATCCAATATATTCAGCACAGCATCGTCTTTTAGTTTCAATCTTTCGGAAAATCTTGTGTCGAATTGTGCCTTGTTTGTAAACAGGCAAATGAAGTGAACAAAGGACCAAGTTCTTACTGACGCAGTCTAGATCTTTATTAAAAATAGTTCGAAAAAAAGTTCATCCACTCTTTTTTAATGTTAGGATCAGAAGGAAAGCAATGCAAAGAATGTTTTTCCACAGCTTGGCACAGCACAGCATCTTGCTGTCTTCAGAGCTATCTTTATTGTTTGGTTCTGCATAGACCTACGTTTGTCTATCTCGTATTTATTTATGTGCAAATCAGTGAGCAGGGCTAAACAGGCAGTGATGTTAAAGCAGGCGTTGAACTTCTGCAGAGGCAGTGTTTAGCTACACTAATTCATCATAAAGTGGTACATTTCACAGCCTTTCAGTTTGACAGATTGACTTCAATATAAGTTTTTTTAAGACTAACATGAACGTTTTGAGTTCTGAAACTTACAGGATGTTTTTGAAGTACAGTGACCCCTTATATGTCAAAAGATCAGGGAAATTTTGATTTCTCAATTCATGACCCATTTAAAGGAGTAAAGGAGTACACTGTTAATTATTTCCCTGTTAAATAACAGGAAATTACTGGCAGCAGGGTTACCATTATTTTCCTGTTATTTTAACAGTTAATTACTGTAAATGTTTTTTTACAGTGCACTCCCCGTAATGTTTTTCAACAGGAATTTACTGTGAATCACAGAATAAAACAGGAAATAACTGGCAGCAGTGTTACCATTATTTTCCTGTTAAATCACCATTTATTTTGTTTCCATTAAATATTAATTATGTTTAGCATATTAACGTGTACCACTGATTGTTATAGACATATTCTAGCTTGAGATAATACAAGAATTGGAATAATCCATCAGATAACACTTAAGTGAAAGAAAACAAATAGTTCCGTGTTGAAATTAACTTTTTTTATTGTAATACAAACACTGATAGGTAAACACATACAAATGTAGGCACACATGGATCAGACCAATCACGGATATCATCTTCATTGCTGACATCTGTGGTCGCTGAACGGAAAATAACAACGGTGTCTGTTTTAAACTAGCAAAGACACTTGCGTTTGGCTCTTCGTTGCGTCGGTGCAAGATAGGGCCCTAAACCTCAACATTTAATGATCCCTGAACTGCTGCTAAAATTCAGCTAAAAAACTCAAACCAAGGATATACACTGTGACTCCTCCTGGTCACATAAAAATGTTACACATAGGCTCAGATTAATCACAAACAAATCTAATTTTCTCATGTTCATGGCTTAAAAAGTAGCAAATACATTTTTAAACCCAAATACATTGTTCATTATAACAAAATACTGAACCTCAACACTTACAGTTACCTAAACCATTAAAATTCAACAAGTATGAATACATTCAAACCAATACTTAAAGGATAAATATTGCCAAAATGCAACCTGGGCTGTTTTTTTTTTTTTTTTTTACTGTAAACGAGACAAACTTATATCTAAAAGCATAATTACGACAACCGAGCCGTTTTTGAGATTGACCGTGATTTAGTTTTGTGGTCAGTGGCCGGTGAATGGGAGAACTAGAGGCATATTTTTGAGCGTATCAAAATCGATATTTTTACAACACTAAGAAGGCTGGACACACCATGAAACTTTGCTCGAAGTATCGTCTGGGTCTCTACACATGAACTCCAGCATTGAGAACATTGTTCATGTACACACAGTTCACTAAAAAGAACGTTTTTGAACAACACACTTTCACTGTTTGAGTCTCCATTTTGCCAGTCAAGAGGAATCGATCTCAGAGTGTGAGATTCTTATATGTGAATGTTTCTTATATGAGGCTCTTTTTACAACTAGAAGGTTAATATTGTTTTTCACTTACGACAAAACAACGAATTAGCCATGCATTTATATGGAAATATGCTTTAGGAGCTATCCATCTTCACACCCCTCAGTATTACGTCGCATTCGGAGATCGATACTTCTTGACTGGCAAGACGGAGACTCAAACAGTGAAAGTGAGTTGTTCAAAAACGTTCTTTTTAGTAAACTCTGTGTACAAAAACAATGTTGTCAATGATGGAGTTCATGTGTAGAGACCCAGGCGATACTTCGAGCAAAGTTTCATGGTGTGTCCAGCCTTCTTAGTGTTGTAAAGATTATTGATTTTGATACGCTCAAAAACATGCCCCTAGTTCTCCCATTCACCGGCCACTGACCAAAAAAACTAAATCACGGTCAATCTAAAAAACGTCTCGTTTGTCGTAATTATGCTTTTAGATATAAGTTTGTCTCGTTTACAGTAAAAAAAAAAAAAAAACAGCCCAGGTTGCATTTTGGCAACAGTTATCCTTTAACACTTAATGGAACTCTTCATCAATAAAGAGCAATAAACAATAAAAACACTTTCACTGCTTAGAACACTAACCATTTTCTCAAAGCACACAATGAGGATCCTTTGCAAAGTCTTGGGTCTGTATAAGAGAGAGAGAAAGAGAGAGAGATGAGTTTCATAGTTTCACATGTTTAATCCAAAATTATATCAAATGACTTGACCTAACTAAAGGTGTGATGAGTACAATTCATTGAAAGAACAAAAAAGAATGGCAAAAGAGCATGAAAGAGGAGTTCAGCATTGTAACTTTGAAAGGCAGTTGAGAATGAACATTAGAATGAATTTCCCCAGCCTCCTGAGTCTTTGCTGTTTGAACATGTGTGCAATGTATACATCTTACTCACCATTTTCAAATGAAATCCCACTGAAAGTCCATGAGCTTGCGCAAGAGGCTGGTGTGTGAATTGACGGTTCTTCTTTTCTTCCCCTTTGCAGCCTTTGTTAGTTTTTCTGGGTTTATACCCACAAAGCATCTGAAAAATTACACACTGGTTAAAAATCTAGTAATTCACACAGACTAACAGCACAACAAAGACAACAAATGTATGAACTATCCTCAACATGCACTATCTTCTTGCCTCTGTGACTATTGTAAGCTGCACTAAAACTTTTTAACTTTCTTTTTCGGGATGATTTCAACTCTCTAAATCAAAGTTAATTGCAAAATCCCATCACCAGACCTGTTGAAACCATGCTTGAGACACAGCTATAGGCCAGAAAAAAATGCAGGTGTTAACAGACAATATCTTACCTCTGGATGAATTCAAGCGTGCAGGCTGCCTCCTCCTGGTACTATAGGTTAAAGATGTAAAAACAGGAAAAAAAAGAAAAAAAAACACCAACCCTGTCACAAAGGTGAAAAGAAAAGTTTTAACTGTCAAATTTCTGTTTTAGTTTTCATTTTTAATACAGTTTAGTTTGATACCATTGAATTCACCACATACAACACTAAAGCCAACTGTCTTATCTAAAACCAACTTACCAAGAAGTATCAGACGAGGAGTTGCAGGAGAGAGAAACTCTCAAGGTCAGCTGCAGTGGCATATGCCTAGGACATAGAACAAATTAAACACAATATTAATGACATAAGACTACCACTGAGTGAGATAGATATATAGATAGAATGAGATATAAAAAATAGTCACACCAGCATGTCTGGTAGCCCAAACAGCTATAATCCATCAAAGACGAGCAGCTGACATGAATTCATCAAATTTGATACTGTATTTATACAGTCTTAGACCAACTATTAGCATCATAGACAGCTATCAGTAAATAGATTTATGTTAGCCGTTTGATTTTCAGGATGAATCTGCTTTAACCAGACGTGCACATAGCAAGAATGCCACACAAACTTTACAACGGGAATGCTACTTAAACTTTATAGGCCTAATGTTAGCCTATTATTGTATATTTAATCGTATACATAAATGGACATTAAAATAATAGCGTTGTTTCTAAAATTAATGGACAAACTATCGCTAGCTTGAATCACCTTGGCTCAGTTATTCATGTCGTGTAAATCCGTGGCGTTTAGTATAACGTTACATCAGCATCACTGATAGACATTAAAATTATGCATGACTTTCAAAAAATTCTTTAATCTCACCGGATTATTGTGATTTTGGTCGATGTAACCACCGCGATCTTCCGACATGGATCTCCGTGTTCGTTGCTTGCAGGTTCAAATGCCGCCTTCTACGCTCCTACCGGTTCCCACTCCAGAATGCAAAAAAATACTGTATGAACATGTTATTTCCGATAGTGGCGCCAAATAAAGTGGAAGTGTATGGTTGCATTAAAAAAAGGGTATTACACCCACGATAACAAAACAAATTTGCGTATGCGCAGAAAACACCGCAAACTTTCTTATTTCTGTCTGTGGAATAGGCTATGCAAGATTATTCTTGATAACATTTGCAGTCAAGAAATCAGGTGTTTAATTTGTCTAATCTTCATTCAGTAAATGCATACAATATTTAGTTTGTTAGTAATGGAAGCATAAAATTGCATATCAGCATTTATCTCCATAACGTTACATACCAGACCATCTAACTCTATCCGACATCTTGAGTTTTCGATTTTGCGGTTAAATAACAAAAATGAGGTGTTATTTAACAATGTGGTGTTAAATAACAAAAATGAGGTGTTATTTAACATATATTTACTAAAATTGACAGTAAGGTGCAGTTATTAAAAATAACAGGTTAATCATGTTGAAATTTGGGTGTAAATTAACAGAAACATTTAACAGTGTAGTTCACTTCCTGAACCAAAATTTACAGATAATGTACTCACCCCATTGTCATCCAAGATGTTCATGTATTTCTTTTCAGGAATTATCTCCATATAGTGGACTTCTAAGGTGCCAGCGAGTTTGAACTTCCAAAATTCAGCTTCAGTGCAGCTTCAAATGGCTCTAAACTATCCCAGCCGAGGAATAAGGGTCTTATCTAGCGAAACAATATTTTGAGTTCATTATCTGTAAATGTTTGCTGTGGAAGGGAACTAAAAATGGAAAGAAAAGGATGTGACCTGTGGCCAAGTATGGTGACCCATACTCAGAATACTCTAACCATTAGGCCACAACTGCCCCATCGATTAAACTGCCATTGATTAAACTACTACTTTAATCAATGGTATATGCCTTTGTTGAAGCTCCATTGGATTTTAGTTCTTTACGCCATTAAAAACAGCTCAAGCTCTAGCCACAGTTCTGGTAATGCCAATTTTCCATTATTCATTATTCAGACTCAATTTTAATTTTATTGTGTCTGTCTCAAATTCATTTATGCACCAGGTTGAGCTTTAGAAGGGATTCAGGTCAGCTTGGATCTGAGAAGACCTATTTTTTTGTCTGATAATTGTTTACTTTAAATCCAGGTTTTTAATGTTGGGATTCACTTTGTAACTGGTTGTTTTGGTTCTTGACTCATAATGCGAAAAGTAAAACTTAAAAAACCCTATGAGGGAAATAAGTCTGAAAGCAAGGTTAATGAAAATGTGGATGAGCAGTGTTGCATATTATTGTTGCCACCATTTTATAAAGGCATTAAACCACTCAAAGTTAGGCGTTACAAGGCTTTGATTTGGTGAAAATCCAAGGGCTCTTTTTACTATCCTTCAATATAAACAGTCTGCAAAGTTTTTAATAAAAAAGTGCATTATACATAACGATATTGTCTCTCAAAAGAAAGAGTTGACTCAGAATCACCTTAACGAGTCATAATTTTTTTGGAATCTTCTGCCTGTTACCGATCTACATTACTGGGTAATACATTAGCATAATCCCTATCTGCCCACGAAATACCAACACTCAGACCTGGACACAAACACCTCCGCTAGTTAGTGTGTTTACATCATGTCAAGAAGACGCTGTGTTCTGCACTGTGAAAGCAAGTTTGTTTTGTTTTCATTGTTGAAAGATGATGATGTGAAGAATTAGTAGTTAAAATTAATTTTTTTCCCATGATACCACAGCAATACAATTCAAACTGTTTGTTGTGTGCTCGTCATTTTACCAAGGACTGCTTCTCTAATCTTGGCTTTTATCTTCTTTGGCTTCTAATCTTCTTTATTTGGACTAATAAGTGTTTCCTAACCACAACCTGTAAGTACGATTAATACGTTATGTGTACATGTTCAAGTGAGTGCTCAAAGAATCTTTTTTGTGCTAATATGTGATGTATACCTAATGCAGCTTTAGGTTTACAAGTAAACCATGATATTCCTTAAATATTTGTGATAATTCACTGTGAACCCACTATTTCCTAAGAATGTGTTGATTAACGTAGACTGTCATTGTTCTAATTACTTATTATAATAATCAATAATGTAACTTAAGTCAGATATATTTTGGTTTACAAGCTGTGTTGTTTCATCAGTTAGTCATGTTAACACTCGGCTAACATATCCACCATTATTGTTTTGTTTTGTGTTTACAGTTTAGCATAATTATTTTAAGAACGGATTGGAGCACTATATTATTGTTTTATGTAAAGGTGCATCAGGGTTGCCAGGTTTTCACAACAAAACCCACCCAATTGCTATTCAAAACTAGCCCAATCGTGTTTCGAGGGGAGGTCCCCCATTAAAAATAGTGTAAAATACAAGCTTTTTCAGGGGTTCTCCTGGTAAATTCATATTCTAGTGGCTAAACATGATGTTATTGGCATCACTTTAACCTGCAGACATAAAAAACAACCATGGCCTTGGCAACACAGATGCGCTTGCTAACTTGGATAAGGTTGAAGTAGGTTTATGGAAGGGAGGGGTTTACAGACATAAAGCTGCTTCAAATTAACCATTTCAAAATGACTCACAAGACTATTGACTACTAAGACTATTTTGCAGCAGAAGCGTTAAACAACACCAACTGTAAGAAGTTGTTACCTTTATTAGTTTATTATAATCAGAATAATCTCTTATTCAGCTTCACTCATTCACATCAATCAAGTTGTGAATAAAACAAAGATTACATAATGCATTAAAGATTAAAAGAAAATACTATTTTAGTCTTTCTACTTCGATATTTAATGATTAAATCAAAGTTACCCTACACCTTTTTTTCAGCATATCTGTGAGACACTGTGAATAGGGTAAAAACAAAAACAAATAGTTATCACCTTACTTACACAGTTGATTGATTACATTGATAATTGCAAACCTTTTTTGTATAACAAGTTTTCTAAATGTTAGGTCTAAATATGCAAATGATGCATTATTTAATAAAATATGCACTAATTTGCATACATTTCTAGTACAAAATTCTAAACACTGGATGAAGTCAGTTTCAAAATTCTTGTTTAATATTTTTTTGACATATTAGAGTCAAATGTTTTTACAGAGTGAATTTTGGGTATCTCATTTTGTCACTCCATAATTCAAAATAAATTTTACATTTTTTATGGGGAATAAAATGTATAAAACCAAGCAAATTATACATGAACAAACCCCCCTGTAAAAACCTTCAGGATATAGACAAGAAAAAAAAAGTAAAGTTTGGTGTGTGTAAGTGCTACTGAAGTGGAGATTTATGGCTCAGTGTAGGAGAAAAAACTCATTTTGAGAAAACGGCCTTTAAAAATATGTATTGTAATGAAATCTATTGACACAAATAGATAAAGTACTATAAAAGAAACACTTAACAGGGTCTTTTGGGTGTTTTCTTTCCAATGGTCTGAAAAAACACTTTATGAAAAACCAAAAAGGCCAAAATCTCAAACTTGACAGGTGCATGAAAAAAACTGTGTGTTTGCCTGCAGTGTCTCCCCTTAATAGGAAGAAAACATTCAGTGATATTAAAATTAAACATTTAACAACAAAACAGTCTCTCTTTTACCCCCACACACTCATAAACAAACACACATGCACATGCAAATTACATTTTCTGTGGGTAGAACATCATCTCTGTCCAAACGCTGTCTCATTCTCATGCTGTCTCACACACACACACACACACACACACACACACACACACACACACACATACATGTTGGGTTTACATGTTTTATGGGGACATTCCATAGGCGTAATGGTTTTTATACTGTACAAACCGTACTTTCTATCACCCTACACCCAGAGCCATACAGAGAGAGAGTTGCGACAACTCCGTTGACGCCAATGGACCATTTTTTTACAGCAATGGCGGATCGTGGAGACGCTCAATAGTTCCCGGAAGTTCGCGCTAATAATATCAGCGCCATAGAGATGCAGCAGAAGAGACCGCTGTGATCAACTTTTAAACGGTAAGACATTTATAGAACTAAACTGTATACTATCAGCACAGCTAATCAATTTAACTTGTGCATTAAAACAGATTATTATTACATTATTTCTCACTTAATTAGTAGATTTACGGGATTTTATGCATTATGTTCGTGCAGTTTCATCCATCATTGTGTAATTAAGGCTTTTAAACAGGATTTTTGCTGATGGGAGC
The DNA here is from genome assembly GCF_049309525.1 of Garra rufa. Lineage (NCBI taxonomy): Eukaryota > Metazoa > Chordata > Actinopteri > Cypriniformes > Cyprinidae > Garra > Garra rufa. The sequence continues at coordinate 9,733,204 of NC_133368.1, read as the reverse complement.
TACTTAATAGTTCTGAATTTATTGCAATGAATGCTGATTGACCTAAGTGAGAATGAAAATTTTAAAATAGGCGAGCTATTTTCGTTTCAGAATCATGCTAGGCTATATATATATATATATATATATATATATATATATATATATATATATATACCACTGCTGTATTATAGCAGTAATCACTGTAAACCTGTATGTTATTACTGTTTTTACACTTAAGCGTCTTAGCTACTATAGAACTACTGTGTGAAGGATCAGTGATGCCACAGGACTGAATTGTGATGAAGCGTCACTAAACCATTTCTCCTGTTATTCTCCTTCTCTATCCTGCTTTCAGAACAAGAACCACCTGAAGTAAAACAGTGCCAGCTCCTAAGTATGTATGATTACATCACAATTTGTTAATGTAATCTATAGATTGCTCCTGCTGACTATATCCAGTTTTTTATGAAGACTTCAGATGACCAGCACCTGTGAAGAGATGATGCCAACACTTGAGGACTTCAGATGAAGCAGACTCTAAATAAACATACAAAACTGATAAATTGCCCTTGCACTGTAATCATCATGATCACATCATGCTTTAATCTGTTCATTGTTTCTGATTACGTGACATTACTTAACTGCATAATTTGTATAGCTTAATTTCAGAACATTTCTGCAATATGGACATTACAGTAAAACAGATACGCCTGTTAACAGAGCTCTTATTTGTAAAGCTGCTAGAAACAATGTGTATACTAAAAAGTGCCATACAAATAAATGTAAATGGAACAAAACTTGATGCATCATTTTTTTTCTCCTCACCAGATCAGTAGAGTAACCATACATTCACTCTGCTTTATGTAACTGGTGCACTCCCACAGTAATGGAGACTGTTCAAGGACAACTTGGTTTATAATTTATTATAAATGTCTAAATTGATTTCTGTAAATATGTGCATAACAAAACTCAACATACATAAAATATATGATTTAATGTGTAAAAATCTTTTAATTTTTTTTTTCAATTTGAATATAGCCTACTACAAATACATTTTTACATATTAATAATTGAGGGGTGCACAAGAATCAAAAACCTTAATCAAGATTCATTTTCACTTAATCTTAAAATATCTTTACTTATTTGGAATTAATTTAAAAAAAGACAACAAACTTAACACTTACAATGAGATTAGTAAAACGACAATAAACATTAAGATGTGATTGCACTTGATTAACATACAAGCTGTAAGAACACACGCACATATAGAAATAATTGTATTTAACGTTATATATAAAGGCTGAATTACTTGGTAAAAGACCACGATGTTGTTTATATAGCAAACACGGACTTTTACCATGGTAACTTCAGCCTTAAATATGTTAACAAGGCAGGTACGGATCGCTAACCACATTAATCCTCAAATATTAGTGGTTTTTATCTTTTAAAACCAACACTATTACAACTACATATATATACTATGTATGTCACGTAGAGAAAGGGAGGTCTGGGTCCAAATGCAGGAGAGTAATGAATTTAATAATAAAACAATAAACAAAGCAAACAAAGCCAACACGGCAAACTAAACATAAACTTAAACATAAACTGAACAAAACAGAGAACAAGGTCTAGAGCTGGAGCAGGAACACAAAATAACATTGAGGACAAAAGACAATGCAGACATGAAGCAGGAGAGAAATGTGAGAGTATTTAAAGACCGGATAATAGTGAACAGATGTGAGTGAATCAGTGTTAACGACAAGGACAGGTGAATGTTATCAGAAGTGCAGTGTGAACGGCGACCTCAGGAGGCTGAGGGGAGACCCACAGCTCCGATCATGACAATGTATACATTATTTTATAAATAATGTCAATAAATCCTTTTTTGTCAACTAAATACCAAAAATTGCTGTTCTGTCCCTCTAACTCAATGTATTCCAATTGCCCGCTATGAACTTCCTGGAACTATTTGAGGGCTGCGTGTATCACGTGACGATCGAGCGTTTTGGACTTCCGTTGTCGCAACTCTCTCTCTGTATGGCTCTGCCTACACCTACCCTACACCTAAACCTAGCCCTCACAGGAGATTGTGCACACTTTTACTTCATCAAAAAAACTCATTGTGCATGATTTATAAGCCTGTTTCCTCATGGGGACCTGAGAAATGTCCCCACAAGGTCAAAATCTACTGGTATTCCTATCCTTGTGGGGACATTTGGTCCCCACAACGTGATGAATACCAGGTACACACACACACACACACACACACACACACACACACACACACACACACACACACACACACATACACAGATCCAGCAGTGATGTGAAAAGCATTAGACATGACGTTTTCCTGGTATTCTCCCCTGGGTAGAGTGAATCTTCACAGTGAAGGTTGGTATAAATATTTAACCCTCCTCCTGATGGGGTCACCCTGTCCAGGGCTGCTGGGTTTTCACACAAGGCCGCATGGCTCCTGTCATACACACTTCTTATCTCTCTCACACACACACACACACACACACACACACACACACACACGCGCGCATACACCAGCAAAGTGGGTCTATGACCTGACACCAACCCCAGAGACCTCACACGACAAACGCACACATAAGCGAACTGATATATTGACCTAACACCCTCATATCTCAAACATCTGGACGCACACAGCGCGGTCACAGCAGGACGCCCCATCGGATTTCATCCCCATTGGCTGCACCTCACACACACACACACTGTGACATTTACGCAAGACAGATGAAACACGCACATGCACAAGACCCAGCAGGGAGGCTTATCATGAGTAAAATGAAGCAGTAAGGGACACCATGACGACACAAGACCTTTTTATTTGTGTTTGCGTCACAGCCAGATGAGCCATTTCCATGAATGTGGCATGAAAATAATGATGTTTTTGTTAGCCCTTCCATGCACCACAGTAACCTGACAATTACTGTCTCATCATAAGTCATGAATCACTGTTCAATGGACAAGGGCTTCTATGCACACTCAGCTATCTATTTAAACGAGGATAAAACATTTACATTATTGTATTTACATAAAGATACACTGTAAATGTTTGCAGTTTGTACAATAAAAAACTATTAATTAACTTTAAGTTACCTTACTATATAGAGTATGAACTGTACCACATATTGTAAATGATTTAACATCACATTAAATGTAATTTTACTGTAACATACTGTCAAATTTGTTTCTACAAGTAAAAACTATGAACTACAGTGAAAAACACTGTACATTAGGGTGTAATTTGTTACATTTTATGTTATTTAATTTATGTTTATTGCATTTTTGTGTCATTTATGTTACCCTGATGGCGTTTTGTGTTTGCAATTGTCCACCATTTTTATGTAGCCTACCATATTTTTTTTACAGTGAATTTCTGCCAACCACAGCTGCCAAAGTAATAATAAATATTTCGAGAATAAAGAGGAAATTACGAGAATAAAGTTGAGATATTTCAAGAATAATGCTGAAATGTTTCGAGAATAAAGTAGAAATTTCAAGAATAAAGTCAAAATTACGAGAATATAGTCAGTGTTTCAATAATAAAGTCAAAATGTTTTGAGAATAAAGTAAAAAATTATGAACAAAGTCGAAATTATGAGAATAAATTCAAAGTGTTTCGAGAAGAAAGTTGAAATGTTTCAAAAATAAAGCCGAAATTACGATAATTAATTTGTAGCAATTACGAGATTAAAGTTATAATATTTTGAGAGTATTTTGAGAGAGTCAAGCCTATCGCGCATGCAAATGAATTTTTTTACGGTGAATTTCTGCCAACCACAGCTGCCAAAGTAATTTTAATTTTGATTTATTTTGTGTATTTATTTCTTGCATTTTCAGAATAAAAAACATTATTAATGTGGAACACATTTTATAAATTGTTCCAGATTTTTTACAAGCTGTATTTTATAAATTGATTAGTAGCTGAATTAGGTATCATGATGTAACAATTGATGGTACATTGAAATAATTTACAGAAATCTTTATATTCCAAGACAGCGTTTTAGTGCCATGTTAAAAGAAAAAAATATTCACGAGATTAAAGTTGTAATATTTATAAAATACAGTTAAAATTTCAAGAATAAAGTCAAAATTTCATAAATTAAAAAGAAATATTTCAAGAATAAAGTAAAAATTACGAGAATACAGTTGAAGTGTTTCAAGAATATAGTCAAAATGTTTCGAGAATAAAGTCAAAATTATGAGAATAAAGTCAAAGTGTTTCCAGAATAAAGTCAAAATTATGAGAATAAAGTCTAAGTGTTTCGAGAACAAAGTCGAAATGTTTTAAGAATAAAGTAAAAATTTTGAGAATAAAGTTGAAATTACGAGAATAAAGTCGAAGTGTTTCAAGAACAGTCAAAATTTTCGAGAATAAAGTAAAAATTTCAAGAATAAAGTCTAAATTACGAGAATAAAGTCAAAGTGTTTCCAGAATAAAATCTAAATGTTTCAAGAATAAAGTCAAAATTTTGAGAATAAAGTCAAAATAACAAGAATAAAGACAAAGCGTTTCGAGAATAAAGTCTAAATGTTTAAAGAATAAAGTCAAAATTTCGAGAATAAAGTAAAAATTATGAGGATGTTAATTCAAAGTGTTTCGAGAATAAAGTAGAAATTGCGAGAATAAAGTCAAAGTATTTCGAGAATAAAGTTGAAATTATGAGAATTAATTTGTAGCAATTATGAGATTTATTTATTTATAGCAATTATGATTAAAGTTATAATATTCTGAGAGTATATTGCACATGCAAATGGCCCGGATTGAGAGCATCCGGGAGATATTCCAAAGTCTCAGCTTTCAAAGTCATAATATTAATTTCTACATATTAATACATTTTTTAATTGTCTTATTGCTAAACTAAAACGGTAAGCATATTTGTCTTTTCTGTTTAGTGCAATTGTTCCTTTTGTATGCAATGGTTTGATTCATTGGTCAAAACCAATAAATAAAAACATTAATTTGACTTATAGCATGATTTTTAGCAATTCAATTCTCTCAAATTCAAGATTTCTATAGATATCACAATATATCATTTGTGTGAAATTTTGAGGCCACGATAATCGTGTAGTACAAAATTTGATATCATGACATGCCCTAGAATGAATATTAATGAATAATACTAATGAACCTTACGCTACAATAATAAATGCTGTTAAAGTTTTGTTAATGCTCCATATGTAAACTAATTGAAGCTTTATATTGAGTGTGTATGAATCATTTTTTCAAATGACGACACTAAATGAGAGACATTACATTTATCTCAAAAAAGCGCACACACACAAACATAATTAACCGACTAAAAGGTCAAATCTGCGTTTCACACATACTTTTCAAATCGGACCGGAGCTGAGCACCTCGAGTTTTATTTCAACCTCCAGTGATGTGGAGACATACACATATACCAGCGTCTGCATTACTGTCACACCTCTGCGTCACTGCCTTTCATCATCCCAGCACTCACAGACCTGACTCATGGATCATGAAAAAATGTATTTGTAGATCTCTCACTGAGGCTAGACACACACCTGCTGACGCCAATTTGAAAGCCTACCACTGCTCTTTCTTTTAAATGGACATTAGGAGGTGAGCCATCACCTCTCTGTGTCAAGGTTTGTATTGATTGCTCTCTTGTGTCACCATAGGGCCAGGTCATTTCTGACGCAACTGCAGTGACGGCCACAACCCCCCATGGTCAGTCTGAGCGACCTAGACAAACAGAGATGGGGTAGGAGGAAGAGCTAAAAACAGTGTGATGTTTACCAAGTGATAGCGTACGAGCCCACATTCCTCTGGTTAAGATAACAGCAGAGCTCTGGGAAGCAGACTGGGATTAGAGGCAAGCAGACAGGGACAGGAAATACAGTGCATTTAGAAAATAATTCAATTGAACACTTCTCACATATTGCTGTGTTGCAGGCTTAAACAAATAAAAAGCTGAGCAGAAGAGTTGAATCAGGTGTGTTGGATGAAAAAGACATCCAAAATATGCAGGGAAAGAGGGTCTTTGGGACAGGCCACATCAATCTACAGCATAATTAAGAGGCAAACTGATCTCCTGGCGAAATAGTACCTGTGGGAACTTTTTCGCAAGATGCTAAATACGTAAGTGCAGTTTCCAACAGCGAGCACTTGTAAACGTTTTCATACACAGTTATGATTATAGCTTCATATGTTTCGCTTTCCAGACATAACAAGCTTGCTCGGTAGCTCAGGCGGCATGCAACTGGACTTAGGATGCGGAATCCTTGGGTACAAATCACATGAAAAACATGACTCACAACGAAAGAGCTGAATGATGAGAGATTGAAAAACAAGCTAAAACGGCAGGCTTGTGATCACGTTTTACGCCACATTTGCTTTTGTTCATACTATTGGGTAGGCTTAGGTGTAGTGCAGATGTTACGTTATTTTAAAACATCAAGGAGCATTAGAGTTATAGCGCCACTCAACGGACATTTTTATTTTTTATTCAACATCTCACAAAATGTACCATACGTTCATCTGTTCTGGGGAAAAACAACAACACTCTTTTAGCACCACTCAGTGGACATTTCTATTGAATGTGTCACAAAACGTACATGGTGGTACGTATTCGGTACAATTTCTTCATGAGATCAAGTTGGAAGCAAAACCAGATTTGACATAGCTTTACATTTATTTAAAAAAGAAAACTGTGAAATATGCCAAAAGTATTCAAACCTGAGTTTACATATCCTTGGCTGTGAGGTAACCTCAAGTTTTCAGGGGTATGATGGTGATTTTTTTTCTTTGCAGATTCTCTCAAGCTCTGTCAGCTATTTTCAGGTCTCTTCAGAGATGTTTGATTGGGTTTCAATCCAGGCTCTGGCTGGAACTGGCCCCCTGACTGAGCCTGGTTTCTCTCAAGGTTTTTTTCTCCATTTCTGTCACCAATGAAGATTTGGTTCCTTGCCGGCGATAGTGTATACTATTTGAACTGAATTGAGCTGGATGATGACATCACTGAATTCAATGATGAACTGCCTTTAACTGAAAAGTGAGTGTTTATTGTTATACTTTTGCATTATTGACGCACTATTTTCCAAAGGTGACTTGACTTGACCACTTTTGCACTGCCTTGTCATTGGCTGTGTGTTTAGGGTCATTGTTCTTATGGAAGGCAAAACTTCAGCCCAGTGCATTTAGCCGAGCACACAACAGTTTTAGATGCTTGGTAAGTCTCAAAATATACGTCATAAAAGTTTGTCATAAATATTTTTATACGTCATATTTTTGCCATTTGTTTTTTTTTTTTTTGAAGTACTATAGACTGTCAAATGTTATAACAAATCAGTGAGAAGGGAGCAAAAAACTGTCTGAAGAAATGTAGCATTTGTGGTTGGCCAAACTGAACCAGGATTTCAGGGCAAGAATCTTGACAAAATTTGTATTTGTTCTTGTCAGGAAGGTGAAATATTAGGCTAATGTCTTGATTCACCTTTCTTGACTTTTACAATACAAATGCTATTGATGAGCTGATGCTGTGCCTCTCTCAACTATCTACACATCATATGGTTATAGGCCTCCAAACGTTTGTAACATTTAGGCTCTTCAGCTGTGCATGCAATTGGTGGAACACAAAGTAATTTACTATGTTGGGATAAGAAACAGAGAATTGACAGGTCGTCAGCTCGTATGGATCTTTACCACCCCTTAACTTTAATATTGCATACTGTAAAAAAGTGACAGTGAATTTAACGGTAAAAAACTGTAAAAATGCTACGGTAAAAACCTGTGAAATGGTTAACGGTAAGTTCCCCTTCTATATACGGTGAAAAACTGTGTTGGACATTGCATTTAATTTTACGGTAATATACCGTTTTTGGAAGTGAAAAAGAACGTAAAAATTACAGTGAATAACCGTAAATTGACATTCCCAGAATTCCCAGAATTTAATTTCTTTATATGATGTTTTTTGTTGTTGTTGAAATAACTTCATTTTAATTTTTTTCTTGGCAGTTTTGTACATTAGGGTTGTATGTTACATCTAATGTTGTTAAATGATTTTTTTTTTTTTTTGCATTTTTTCAGTTTAATGTGTTACCATGATGGTGTTTAGTGTTTGTGTGAATGACACTGTGCACCTTCTATATATGTTATTATTTAAAACCTCTGTGCGATGGACTTTGGTTCATCATGTGATGTTGTCATCACCACCTGCTTTTGGTGGTTATCATTGTATTACAAAGGTACAAAACAGATTTCAGTGCTTCAAAATGTTGGTACATTACCATTATATGAGTTACGGTTTTTAGTATGAAATTACGGTATTTACCTGTAAATTTAAGTGAAAACCTTAAAATGTAAAACATTGCTACCGTACTTTTTACGATAAAATTCTGGCAACCACAGCTGCCAGTTTTTTACCGTAAATTTTACGGATTTTTTTTACAGTGCAAAATATTGCAGCTTTCCTGCTTACTAAGTCCTTCTCTATATGATTTAGCAGATTTCACACATTTTCTCCATAGTTCAGACAAAATAAATCAGCACAACAAAGTCTTAAAGGTTGTATCAGCGATTTCTAGCCTAAAACATAAAGTGTCAATTTCAGCTGAGCTTTCTTCACGATCCGCTCGCTGCCTGCCCCATAAATTGTCTGTGAAAAAACCGCGTCTCTCTGGTCAGCCTAGGGTCCGAGATATGCCAAAAAAACAATCGGCGCTATCAACTATTCCACACATAAACAAACAGTGTTCCAACCAATCAGCGTCAGGGGTTTGGTGTTGTGGACTTTCCTACTGGTGCAGGGATGTGAGGGAGGCGGAGCGAAAGTCCACAACATAAAAACCCCTAAACGCTGATTGGTTGGAACACTGTTTGTTTATCTGTGGAAAGGTTGGTAGTGCCGACTGTTTTTTTGGCATATCTCGGACCCTAGGCTGACCAGAGAGACGCGGTTTTTTCACAGACAATTTATGGGGCAGGCAGTGAGCGGATCGTGAAGAAAGGTCAGCTGAAATTGACACTTTATGTTTTAGGCTAGAAATCGCTGATACAACCTTTAAGTAATACATTAACCATGCAATCCATGGCATAGTGCAAATGTGCTATCAAAGTGTACAAATAAACTAAAGATGGTCCAGAGTAATGGGAAGCACCTACAGTAAGCTACATTTTTAAGTGCCATAGCAAAGGGTGATAATGTGGTATTTTAGTTGTAAACCTTTTAATAGAATTTGCAAAGTTACCATAAATCTGTTTTTTTTTACATGTCTGAATCCAAATACTGCAAATTGAACTAATCTAAATTGCACTTTTCACTTTCTTTACAATCATAAATTACAATAGGTTACATTATCTTCATCATTCTGCCAGCTTGATAAAACAACAAAATTCATCAACAAATATGACCACCTACACGTCACACATTGCCAAACTGCAATCATCTTGCAGAAAATGTTTTCACATGAGACTTGTGGTTAACGAGACAGGATGTCAGCATTTTCATGTGGGAGAAGACTATGAAATTATTAAAAAAAATATAAGAGTGTACAACAAGTTTACTGCTAAAGGAAACAATAGGTAGGAGAACACAGACAAGCGAAAGAATAGATTTAAAGGAGAAAGAAGACAAGTCTGATCTGAGATTTGCAGCGATGGCGAACAATAAAACACTGATGGTGGTCGTCCTCCTAAGCATTTTTGTGGCAGGAAGTCAAACAAGAGGTTAGTTTAAATACTATTAATTTTAATGTGATACTCTTCAAATCTGTTCATTAATGATTTGGCCTTTTTAATAACATCTTCTTTGCATCATTTTTTAATAGATGCCATTTGCATTTGACACTATGCTTCATGGTGAAAATCTTGGTCTTGTTTAAATCTGCTAAAGCTGCAATATCTGACACTTACATTTGTGTAATGGAAATGAACTGGAATTAATTTATAAGCCTCACATTAACCTGTTATTAACATGTTGTGCTACTAACTGTCCTAGGAGATCAAGACACTGTATCACATCAGAATCAAGCTTCTGCGATTGAAAAACTGACAGGTCAGACAACGTACACTTTTTGATTGATTTATCTAAAAATCTGCTATTTTACATGAATATGGAAAACAAAATAAGAACAGAAACTCTTATAAAATATTTTTTAAACCAATGGTCAGTGAAAGCAAGCAGTTGATCTTGAAACATTAATTGTCAAACTGTTTATAGTCAAGTCAAGTCAAGTCAGGATTATTTAAACAACGCTTTTTACAATACAAGTTGTGTCAAAGCAACCTTACAGTATTAAAATAATAAAATAAAGTGTCAATAATAATGCAAGAGTTCCATATTGCAACAAAGTCAAAGTTTATAGAATTGTATAGAATTACTATTTTATATATATTATGTTTCAAACCACCATACCCCATCTAACATGGTTATCAAAAAAAGTGTTAAAACTGAACATTTTCCACAAATTTATTAATAAAAATGTGTCAAAAGCAAATCACAAATGTAAAAATATTTTTTTGTTTGTTTAAATAAACAGACATATTGTTCCAATCCAGCAAGTCTTTTTATGATTTTAAAATGTTTTATTATTGTCGTTGTTATTTTTTTTCTGCAGTTTTCAAAGAGCAGACCTTTTTTTCGGGCACCAATGTGACTTTACAGTGTGGCAATGTCACTGATGTCAAATGGAGTGAATTAATTTATATTGTCTGGAACATCAGCCTGCAAGGCAAAAAATGTTGGCTTGGTTTGACACCGAAGATGGACGGCACATGCAAAGATGGAAAGAGGCTGTTCAACACCTCAGATGGAGTTTCCTTATTCATTCCTAATATTTCAATAGAAGATGAAGGATCTTACTCTTGTGATGCATCATATAAAGGAGGAAGCTATATGGTTAACGTGTCTGTAAGAGGTGAGTACAAACCGTTGCAAAAACTGTGAAAATGTTTGTAGTTTACATCACAAGTTAGGTTTAAAGCTACTAACTGCTAACTTCTAGCTGAGATCTTATGTCTTTCAAACTTTGACTGTAGTCATGAACCAGTGATGATTTCAGTTTGTTGTACAAAAAGTATTTAAAGGTAAATATTAAGCAAATGGTATTATACTGATGCATAATTAAATAAAGTTCTTTGTTTTTAGTTGTCCAACTTTCCACCAGGCTAGAAAATGAAAACAGTCAAATGTTTGCTGTATGTCAGGCCAAATACAAAAGGACAGCACCCACTCTTCATTGGCAACCTGCTTTGAACTATTCCTCCAGTATCAGTTCTTTCAATAATGGCATGTCTTTTATGATGGAGAATCGAGTTTATCTACCAAATAAGGTCAATATCAGTGAGCTCACCTGTGTGGCCACATACACCTCTGAGTCCGGCTCTGTGCAGCAGAAGAGCAAACTTCATCTCACAACAGGTTAGTACACTGTATTTGAAAAGGAACTGTGAATTAATTTCATAAGTGGATCAGTAGTAAATTATGTTCCTCTCATGCAGATTGAATGGTGACCATTGGTCAAAAAACATTAGCTCTCTCTAGAGATGTTTGAGTAGGTTCAAGTCTGAATACTCGAAATACTAAATTAGGAAAAATCTAGGGTTACTAACTTAAAGTGTATAAGTTCTCCAGGCTGGGGATAAGACCTCAGCAGTGGGAGGAAACCACTGCATGGAGGGTGCATGACAGGAGAGGCAATGTTCTTCTTATCAAGCAGTGGCACTAGGCAGCTTTATGACCATAAATATGAAAATCATCATGATTAACTGCTTGTCACCATAAGCGAAGGCCATGCTCTGTGTAATGACTTCTCATTCTTTGTCTCTGACGTCATTACATACACAGGCTCTCACATGCGTAGAAGTATAGGTCTACACACACACACACACACACACACATGTTTGTTTTTGTGAATTGTGGGGACATTCCATAGACGTAATGGTTTTTATACTGTACAAACCGTACTTTCTATCACCCTACACCTTCCCTACACCTAAACCTAGCCCTCACAGGAGACTGTGCATATCTTTACATTCTCAAAAAAACGTATTCTGTATGATTTATAAGCCTTTTGAAAAGTGGGGACATGGGCAATGTCCTCATAAGTCACCCTCTCCTTGTAATACCTATGTCATACCCATGTTATTACACACATTTGTGTCCTGATATGTCACAAAAACATGCCCACACACACACACACACACACACACACACACACACACACACACACACACACACACACACACACACAACAGCATGTCAAAATACTGTTCATCTGAAGTTTATCAACAGGAGCAAATCTAACTGAATGAGGAGCTATAACTGCAGCTTGTGTGTATCACTGCCAAAATGGTGTGTACAAGTAGTTACTGTTTCAAAGACGTTCATAATGAATTTACTTTTTGGTAGTTCTTTAAAGGGTTAGTCCACCCCAAAATGAAATTTTTGTCATTAATCACTACCCCAAAGTTGTTCCAAACCCCTAAAAGAAACCCCTTTGTTTCTTCTTCGAACACAATTTAAGATATTTTGGATAAAAACCAGGTGTGTTGTGACTGTCCCATTGACTGCCAAGTAAATAACACTGACAAGGCCCAGAGAAGTATGAAAGACGTCGTCAAAATAGTCCATCTGCCATCAGCGGTTCAACCATAATTTTTTACGAAGCTATAATACTTTTTGTATGCAAAGAAAATCAAAATAATGACTTTATTTAACAATTCATCTCCTCCACAAAACTTGATTTTCACTACAGGGGGACTTTACAATTGTGTTCAGAAGACAAACTTGATTAATGACAAAATTTTCATTTTGGGGTGGAGTAACCCTTTAAGAAACAACATGTGTGCTTTTCTGGTATGTGTTGCATCCCTGCAATGGTAATAATGAGACTTCCAAAAGTAACATGAATGTGACTGCACAGCTCTTCACCCATTCACTGGTTAACAGAGATTTTTGTTTTCCTTCTTCAACATCTAAGGCCCTACAGGAACAACAAGCAAATTTTGTTATAAAATGAAAGAAGAAACACCCACAAAGAGATGAAGAAATATGAATGATAAACAGGATGGCGATTGCAAACGCAGGTGTGATAAGAAAGTGATTTGGAAGGGGTTCTCAGGTGTTTACCTGAAAACTGCTGACATTGCATTTTAACATCTGAATTACATCAAAAGCACCAAAAAGGGTGTTAAAAAGTTTCCTTTAAGCTTTGTTTTGTTTATTTGAAATAAAGATGCAATTCAATTTGTATTTGGCCTCTGATTATTAGTATTAAAGTACAAACATTTAGCTTTCTTTTCTATAAATGTCACTTGAGTTTTGTTATATAATGCAATGCCGTTTATACAGTTTTAAGTGGCTTAAGTGTCCAAATGCTTTTGGGGCATTTGTAAAACTAGCAGTTGCACAAAGATGTCTCACAAATGTCACACAAATCCTTTCAAAAAGAAAAGAGAACTGAGATGCATAAAACACAATGCTTGAAAAACTCTTCAGGTTTTCTGTTTCCCTTTATTTACGGTAATCTGATGTGATTTCATTATTTGCACTGACGCACTAAATTCCAAAGCCATTATTGTGTGTGTTTTCGAGAGAGAGCGAAAGAGAGATTATATCTGTTCTGACTGAGGTCAGGTCGCAGCGTTACTCACCAGGTAGCTCACCGTCAGCATTTTATTTAACTTGTATTGATGAACTCATTCATGAAGTCACTCAACAGCCCCCCCCCACCCATTACCCACTGCCTGAAAACCTATTCAGCTGAGTCTGAACCATGAGAATAAGTGCATATTATCCTACAAAACTGAAGTGATTGTGGTATAGTAGGCCAACTTTGTAAAATGCGCTAGCAATGACTGTAGTCCAGGTCATTGTGACTTTATGTACGGTCATGAGATTCACCAAAAACAAGCCTAGGTTTGTATAAACTGAATGGGCCTGAACAACGGATTGACGTCATGGGAAAGCTGAATACAATAATTCATGGCAGCTTCCTCTAAATATTAGATAGGAACAAATATTCTGAAATCATGTTACAACAGAATGTTATGGTGAATATTATGATTTAATAAAGATATTATAAATAATTAAGCATTGAGATTGCAAAATAAGATAAAATACTGAAGTAAAAAATTGTATACACTACAAATGCTAAATAAAGTTATGATTTGAATATATTTATCAGGAGGGGTATGCTGGTTCATTGAGATCTGATCATTTGACAGATAAAAGCGAAACCTAATAAATGTGTTTGTTTGCAAATTGTATAATATCCAGCATTCACATTTAATTGTGCAGTTAATTCTCATATTGTATATTTAGACAGTTTTGGAATTTTTGTCGTCTCCCCAGATTTGTCACTACCGAAACACAGTAATGTATAATTTAATAAGAAGAGTTATATTGACCAATTAAGATCTTGCTTACATCTACATTGTGAATATATATATTATTTTTCAGAGGTAACTCAATAACAATTACATTTTTAACAATATTTAAAGAGTAATTTATGAGATTAGTTGTATTTTGAGTCAATTTTTCTTTGTAAAAGGCAAAAGGTTGATCATACTGATTTCAAAGTTAAGGATTCATTAGTTTAAATATACATTGAATCAAAAACTATCATAACATCTTATTTGATAATTCAGTATACTTTATTTTTAACGAAACATCCCATGTTTCGGTAGTGACTGCGCATTTTCAGTAGTGACAGTAATGTTTTGCTAGCGACCACATCACATTACAGAATTTTAACTTGTATACTGAAACACTAAAACATACTAAAATACAAAAGATTTGCATAAGCGTACTAAAATTTAGTTTACTTCCCCCAAATATGCGTTCCCTTTTGTCACTCCCGAAACGATGACGTTTTGGTCATGACTGTTTCGATAGTGACAAATTTATGGAATAACACACACACAAAAAAATCTATGAAAAATCAACTACTAAAACTCGGTAGTGACAATTTTAGATACTTTTGAACCTAGCTCAAAGATGCTAATCAGCACATGACAAGAATGTCTCCGACTGAGCGATTGAGGTGTTCTGTTGTTGGATGTAATAATGAACATAGCAGTCATCATTTACTCCCAACATCCATCTGAGCCGCTGAAGACGCAGAGGATTAACATTACTTTCGTTTTTGAAAGGAAAGCACCGATCCCGATCTACATATGCGCCTATGTTTGCGCAAATCATTCCTGATGCAGCTTTACTCACAGCAGAAGTGAGTATAAGTTTTTTTTTTAATGCATCTTTGCAAATGCCCTTTCTTAATAATGTGTTGGTTAGCAAGTTTCGCAGCTAAATGCAGCTAAATGTGGCTAAAGTAAACATTACGGCTCAGCATCCCACGGCAGAGAGGGGCAGGGCGAGCAGAGCTCATTAGCATTTAAAGGAACATGCAACAGAATAGCTCGCGCTAAAAAGGGCTGATTTTGACAAGGTAAAAAGTGTTTTTACACTACCATTGAGGAATTTTAACCAAAGTATGTTATAGACTTCTCATTAAGACCCTAAAGAATCATATTAACTTGTGGAAAATGGGCATCCGAGGACTCCTTTAAAGTTACACACACATTTAACAGACTTTTGAAAACAATTTGGTAGGGACAAATAAACAAAACCTCAAAATCATGGGGCCTATCTACTCACCATGTAGCTATGAGAGACAGGGACACATGGGACACATGAATATTTCCTGATCATAAATGTAGGGGTGTAGTTAAAATCAGTCTCAGCCAATGGAATAAAACGTGCACTGTTTCAGTAATGACATGAAAATGCGGGACATATTTTTTTCATAATTTACAAAGAAAATCTAAAATAATATATTTTTTAACTTTACTTTTATTAGAATCAAAAATATACTTTTAAATACAACAATGGAAAAAAATACAAAAATTATTTTAATATCATTTTTAAAAGTTGAAATTTAGGGGTTAGTTTACGGGACAGTCACCTCCCAGATGATTTTATATGTATTAAGCTTACTAATAGTT
Organism: Garra rufa; assembly: GCF_049309525.1. NCBI lineage: Eukaryota > Metazoa > Chordata > Actinopteri > Cypriniformes > Cyprinidae > Garra > Garra rufa. Next base: position 9,717,225 of record NC_133368.1, on the reverse strand, counting down.
CAAATATTATTGTGAGGTTTAATAGGTAATAGAAGGATATTAGTAAAAATCTAAGGTTTGAATACTTAAATGCTTTTTAAATGTGTTTTTTTTTTGGTTGTGAGACAGCAGTTTGGACCATTTCTGTAGATTTCCCCTATTACAAAGGACTACGGTGTGCTTGTTACAGTGTAATTATACATTTAAGTACTACATAACATTAATTAACTGCAGACTACATGGTTAGGGTTAGGACAAGGGTTTGGTTTAGAATAAGTTGCATAATTATGCATAATTAATTATAATTATTATTACTGTTTTTACTATAGTAAGTACATGTAACATGCAACAAACGTGCAACAACAACGTGGATACCATGAAATAAATTTTTACCATATCTATCTATCTATCTATCTATCTATCTATCTATCTATCTATCTATCTATCTATCTATCTATCTATCTATCTATCTATCTATCTATCTATCTATCTATCTATCTATCTATCTATCTATCATCTATCATCTATCAATCTATCTATCTATCTATCTAAAGTTTGGAAACAGTAAGCTTTTTAATGGTTTTTTTTTTAAGTCTCTTATGCTCATCAAGGCTGCATTATTTTGATCAAAAATAAAGTAAAATCTGTAATTTTGTGAACAATTCGTACAATTTAAAATAACTGTTTTCTATTTGAATATACTTTGCAATTTATTCCTGTGATGCAAAGCTGAATTTTCAGCATCATTATTTTGGTCTTTATTGGCACAAAAGCACACTGATGCAAAACTTTGGAATTTGAATAAATGCTGTTCTTCTGAAACTGTTATTTGTCAAAGAAATCTGAAAAAAAGCTCGAGAGTGTCTGCGCAAAGCCCTCGCTTCTGAGTACACCTCGACTCTTGACATTAAGTTAATGTGGAAAGTAATTTGTCCAAACTCTGAATTCTCCACTGACACTGAAATGCGTAAGAGGTCATTTTTTACGACACCACTCAGGTCAGAGTACGTAAGACAAGGAGACTGGACTGTGCTGGCCTCTGGAGAACACTCCTTTCCCCTCTCATTTGCACGTTATGACATTTTAGTCATCTGACATTTTTGCTGCTAATAACACAAATGTACGAAACGCTACTTTTACCATTTTCAAAGGTCATATTCACAACTGTTAAAATTATAGGGTAACTTGTTAGGATTTCCCTTCGGGGCTGCAGCAGTAACAAGAAATCCACAAAGATACACTCAAGAGTAAAGAATATCTACATGATGTGCCAGTAAACAACTCATCTGAGGATAAACAACATTAAGAGCCTCATTGCCTTAACATAAGTGACCCCTGCAGGGCATTCTTGGTGTAAGAAGAACTCAACTACCCTTTTAACCTTTCAGCATAGGATGCAAAAATCATGCAAATCATATCATAGTAGCTAAGGGATATTTATAGAGGACAAAATTTAAGATATCTGAATGAGTTATTAAAATAATACATTAAAAATACAGACATTTACAGGTGTTTAGATTGAATGACAGTAGGCCTACTATGAATGTATTATTACAGTTGAGCTCAAAAGTTTACATACACCTTGCGGAATCTTCAAAATGGTAATTATTTCACCAAAAATAAGAGGGATCACACAAAATGCATGTTATTTTTTATTTAGTACTGACCTGAATAAGATTTCTTACATAAAAGATGTGTGCATATTAGTCCACAAGATAAAATAATAGATGAATTTATAAAAAATACCTTGTTCAAAAGTTTACATACGCTTGATTCTTAATACTGTGTTGTTACCTGAATGATCCACAGCTGTGTGTTTTTTTGTTTGTTTGTTTAGTGATAGTTGTTCATAAGTCCCTTGTTTGTCCTGCTGTTCTTCAGAAAAAAATCCTTCAGGTTCCACAAATTCTTTGTTTTTCCAGCATTTTTGTGTATTTGAACCCCTTCCAACAATGACTGTATGATTTTGAGATCCATCTTTTCACACTGAGGACAACTGAGAGACTATTACAGAAGGTTTAAATGGTCACCGATGCTTCAGAAGGAAACACAATGCATTAAGAGACAAGGGTGTAAACTTTTGAACAATGAAGATGTGTAATTTTTTTCTTATTATGCCTAAATATCTTCTTTTTTTTAATACAACCCTTCAGAACAGGGTCATTTTTATAAACTCAACTATTATTTTCTCTTGTGGACTATATGTAAACATATTTAATGTAAAATATTTGATTCCGGTCAGTATTAATAATAAAAAAAAAAAAATAACATGAATTTTGGTCAAATAATTAACATTTTTCAGATTCTGCAAGGTGTATGTAAACTTTTGATCTCAACTGTATGCATGAAATCTTATATATTTAATATTAAAGCTTAAATAGCAGATTAACAAGAAGGGAGAAACAAAATAACACATTTGTTACATCTTACCTTATGTATGCAGAAAATGCTGAAACAATCTTTTGAGATTTTGCTGTCAAGTGTTCTGCATATCAAACACAATATATAACGAACAGATGATTAATATTAATATTATACAGCCAATCTGTAAAAAAGCATGACACTAATATGGCAAAATATGACACTATAACTCTCTGCACCCTCCAAACACAAATAACTGGAAGATGAGCTAAGCCAACTAGTCTAGAGACCCGGTTTTGCCTGTATTTTCATAAACTGCAACCCAAATTCAGATAACTTCAAGCCTAAACCTAACATATAAACATGTAGGTCATTTTTCAACTGCTGTTTACCAGCTCCTCTGAAATGACCGTTGAAGTCTTGTTAGCAAACGCCACCAAGCGTCTTCAAAGTGCAACAGTATGCAGACGTTGTACGACCCTGTGGCAAACGTTTGTGATTTGCTCATGAATATTAATTAGCTCGTGCGTACCGCCACACTCTATTGGAAGGTGATGCAGCAACGTCACCTTAAGGCAATTCATATTCATAAGCTAGGTCTCCGCCATAGAAGCGTCACTCACTGGTCCTGCACAACTCACTACAACACTTAACTTTTCTAGCAGCCCAGACATTATTTGTATAAAAAATATCCTAAGATAATATAACTATTAAAAAACATAGTTATATTGCTTTACCAACCTGTTAAATGCGTGTGAAAAGATGCTGAACCCATCTTCAAACGGAGAGTCTTCTCATGTTGTGGTGAACTATGTTGAGGAGTATCTGGAGCTGGTCGAGTCTTTGCCCCTGGACCTACAAAGATGTGTGTCTCTAATGAAGGAAATTGACGCCAGATATCAAGGTGAAAGCTTACGGACATTTGCATTTAGCAGAAGTGTAAGAAAAATGCAATGCATTGTTTGTGTAACGGGTGTTAGATGTCACACTAGCTAGCTGGCTGGCTAGCGGCTAACCGTTAGCACGTGAAACTTGCAAGTTTCCCCGCGTCCCACGATTGCGAGGTTAAAGTTGCGAAGTTGAGCAAATAAATAGAGTAAAGGTATTTGTCATTTATATGTTAAATTTATAAAGGTTTCTGTGAAATCTCTACACATCCTGTTTGGATGGAGTCTTGCAGCTTCTAGAGCGCCACTAAACTTCCTGTTTAAATTGATATGCAGCCTAAAATCAAAGTTGAACGTTAGTTTTGTGTAAATGGTTCTTAAAAGATTATACGACTGCACATACACCTATCGTATGGTGAGATGAGACTGTGTCTACTGTATATAAAACATCCTAAAGCAGAGAAGCTACAGGCAATAACATTGTTTTTATTCAGTGCACTGGTCAGTTTTGAAATTCGGGCTATTTGACTTCTATAACATGCCTTCTTTCTGGCTAGTGGAAAGAAAACATGAGACAAATACACGTGTAAGTGTTCATTTGGTTACACACGATGTATTAACATCTTTAGATTTCTAGTAAAATACATATTTAAAGGCCATATTCTCACTTTATTAGTAGATTTATTTATATCTACACTACCAGACAAAGGTTTTTGAACAGTAAGATTTTTATTCTCTTTTAAATAAGTCTCTTCTGCTCACCAAAGCTGCATTTGATCCAAAGTACAGCAAAAGCAGTAATATTGTAAAATAGTTTTACTGTTTAAAAGAACTGCTTTCTGTTTGAATATATATTCAAATGTAATTCATTCCTGTGATCAAAACTAAATTTTCAGCCTCATTACTCCAGTCTTCAGTGTCACATGGTCCTTCAGAAATCATTTGAATATGCTGATTTGTTGTTCAGGAAACATTTTTAAAGTTATTTTCAATATTTAAAACAGTTTAGTTATTCAGGATTCTTTGATGAATATAAAGATCCAAATAAAGCGTTTATTTGAAATAAAAAAACTTTTATAAAACACACGCCATACTATTCAAAAGCTTCAATTTTTCTATAAGAAATTAGGCAAATGAATACTTTTAATTAGCAAGGATGCTTTAAATTGCTCAAAAGTAATAACTTTTATAATGTTACAGAAGATTTCTATTCAGATAAATGCTGTTCTTCTGAACTTTTTATTCATTAAAGAAACCAGAAAATTTATACTAATTTGTTTTCAACATAATAATAATAAATGTTTTTTGAGCAGCAAATCAGAATATTAGAATGATTTCTGAAAGATCACGATGCTACAAATTCAGCTTTGAAAACACAGGAATAAATTACATTTTAAAATATATGTCATTAGAAAACCATTATTTTAAATAGTAACAATATTTAGAATTTTACTGCTTTTGCTATTCTTTGAATCAAATAAATGTAGGCTTGGCGAGCCGAAGAGACTAAATTAAAAACATAAAAAATCTTACTCTTCAAAAACTTTTGACTGGTAGTGTTTATTCTGAAGGTTTGTGAGGAATGTGTTTATATATTTTTTTCTGATTTTAGTACTAAAACATGATCCCATATTCCCAAGAGATATTTAACATTTTGAAAAATGTCCCATTCAGATTTGGGTTCTGGAAATGTATGCAAAACTGGGCATATTTACTTTGATGATTCCACAAATGTGACCTTGGACCAAAAAAACAAATTAGCAGTCTTAAATAGCACAGGTATATTTATAGGAAAGGCCAAAAATACATTGTATGGGTCAAAATTATTATTTTTTTCTTGTGTATATCATTAGAATATTAAGTAAAGATCATGTTCCATGAAGATATTTTGTAAGTTTCTTACAGTAAATATATCAAAACGATCCTAACAAACCATACATCAATGGAAAGCTTATTTATTCAGCTTTCAGATTATGTATAAATCTCAATTACAAGAAATTGACCCTTATTTATTTAAACAACATTTCAGAAAATGTAGATAAGTTATTGTGCAATAATTGATCAAATATGGTGATATTTATTAGTCAAATTGTCTTATTCACCTGAGCCGTCTTGTCTTGAGACGATAAAGTTTTACTGGAGGATGAATAAATAATAAAGGTGTACAGATTGACATACAGTGACAACAGTGTGCCATTATTAGCGTATTACAATAATACTGATGTATTGATCTTGCAGAGATACTCAATGAACTGGACGAGGCGTATGAAAGGCACAGACAAGAATCGGATCCCATGCAGAGGCGGCGTCTGATTCACTGCATCCAGCGCTCTTTGATCCGCACAGAAGAACTCGGAGATGAAAAGATCCAGATCGCGGGCCAAATGGTGGAAATGGTGGAGAATCGCAGTCGGCAGCTCGAGTGGCAAAGTGAGCTTTTCCAGGCCTGCCAAGACTCGCCGGAGAGCACCGTGTCAGTGGGCAGCACCCCGAGTGCCATAACAGCCGTACCTATGACACCGGTTTCTGCTTCGATGCTCTCGGTCAGTAAACCGAGTGTGGATCGCAGAAGAGACGAGACCCCGACTTCAGTTGACAAATCTGGTGGGAAGCGTTCACGAAGGCAGAAAAATGGTTCGGAGAATCGGGAAAACTCCAGTTACAGCACGGAGCACATTGAGGAGGTCAGTTCAGGCATGCCGAAAGAAAAGAAGGCTAAGACCTCATCCACATCATCGAAGAAGAAGAAGAGATCAAAAAGCAAGCAGGATAGAGAGCCATCGCCGACAGACCTGCCTATCGATCCTAATGAACCCACTTATTGCCTGTGCGAGCAAGTGTCGTATGGAGAGATGATCGGTTGCGATAATGACGAATGCACTATTGAATGGTTTCACTTCTCATGTGTTGGCCTGCACCATAAGCCCAAAGGAAAATGGTACTGTCCGAAGTGCAGAGGAGACAATGAGAAGACGATGGACAAAGCATTAGAAAGGTCTAAGAAAGAACGAGCGTATAACAGGTAGTGCCATGTCATTTGTAGCTGGTTTTGTATTCAGGAGTTTTAGTATTGGGTTTCTCGAGTCGGTCATTGGTTAGTGGCTGTATCTTTTAGGGATATATCTGATAGGGCTCACTTATCAGCTACTTAGTTATCAATGTTCTACAGCGTTGGAAGTGTTCTGTTTACCCAAACTCAAGACAGTGTAATGCATTTTTACTATTTTCAAGTATCGGTTTTGTATTTATGCCTTGCATAGCTGTACATATGTTCATGTAAAATAAACCATGCTCAATGCAGTGTTGTCTCATGCTTATAACAAATGTTACATAAAATGAGAAATGCATCCAAGATGTAGATGAATTTGTTTCTTCATTGGAACAGCTTTGGGGAATTTAACTTCACTGCAAAAAATGCTTTTCTTATTTTTTGTCTTGTTTCCAGCCAAAATATCTAAAAATTCTTAAATGAAGAAGGATTTTCTAGATGAGTAAAACATTTTTTTTTATTTAAAAAAAAAAGTTAAAATTTAGTTTTGCTTAGAACAAGCAAAATAATCTGCAAATGGGGTAAGCAAACAAAATCTTATTTCATCCATTGGCAGATTATTTAGCTTGTTTCAAGCAAAAATGCACTTAATTTTGACTTGCTTTTTTTTTTCTGAAAACGACAATAATTTTTACTCATTTAGAAAATCCTTCTTGATTTGAGAATTTTTAGATATTTTGGCTGGAAACAAGCATTTTTTGCAGTGTTTACATCACTTGCTGACCAATGGACCTTGATGGGAGTGAATGGGTGCCGTCAGAATGTCCAGAATCCAAACAGCTAAAAAAAACATAACTATAATCATTCGACTCCAGTCAGTTTATGTTTTATGAAGCTTTTAATTTTGCTAAATAGCAGTCCTCTAATATCGATGATAGGTGGATAAATGAAAACAGTAAACATAAAAATCTGTATAAATATGTCAGTGTATTTTGATGTGAGGGACCAACACGGGATGGACTTTTTCAAAAGAGGAAATGTTACTATGGAGTCTAATTGTTTATTTGTTTTTATTTAGCTGTTTAGACTCCCACTGACGGCACCCATTCTCTGCACAGGATCCATTGGTGAGTAAGTGATGTAATTTCCAAAATTTCTCCAATCTGTTCTCATGAAGTACGCAAACTTTTGGGTGAACTATTCATTTAAAATTCACCTCAAATGTGGACCAGAAATTTGTTTGTACCGTTATGCGGCTGTATTAGCTTTTCTATGTTGCATGATTCTCTTCACGTTTTCTAGAACTGTTTCTCTGAATAAAATTGTGTGATCTGTTTTAACCAACTTTGTGTATTCAAAGAAAAATTAAATGGAAAGAGGAAAGGCTTAAGTTTGAGGAAGCAGAAAAGACTTCTGGGATCATTACATATTAAAACAAGATGAAATGAGGAACAGTATATGGGTCATTCTACAGAACTGGGTCCAAAGTCAGAGTTAGAAACTTTTTATTTTGGTATGCAAATTGTATAATATCCAAGGTACACATTTCTAGTAATTGCAGTTTATTCTCATATTTATGTTCAGAAAGTTTTGGATTGTTTGTCATCTCCCCAAATTTGTCACTACCGAAACACAGTAATAATTTAATACGAATGGTTATATTGACCTATTAAGATTTTACTTACATCTACATTGTAAATATATATTTTTGCTATTTTATTCAAAATTTTAAGTAAACCAATACCAATTACATTTTTACCAATATTTCAAATGTAATTTATTAGATTTGTTGTTTTTTTTTATTCATCCTTTCTTTGTAAAAGGCAAGAAGTTGATCATACTGATTTAAAGTAAAAAATTCAGATTATTTTATTTTTGACAAAAAAACAAACAAAAAAAAAAAAACGTTTTGTTAATGACAGTAATGTTTTGGCTGCAACCACATAGAAATTTAACTTACTAAATACTAAAACACAAAAAAACTGCATAACTGTACTAAAATGTTGTTTATTTCCCTCAAATATTAAGATTATGCTTTTAATCTTTAAAGCTTTTTAAATGTTTTTTGGTTGTGGAACAGCATATTGTATAGAATGGCCCATACAGTATGAGTGATGCATCACAAAGTAGTAGTTTCACCTTTTATTTAAGTATTTACAAGTGCTGGAAAATGAGATTGCCAACCAGTGCAAAATCTGTACACAAAATTCTGATGTGTTTTTTGTATATACAAGAGATTAATAGAGGCAAGGCATTCATGCATGTAACAGAGCATACATCTGCAAAGATCAAGGACTTGGAGAAAAAGACCTGAAGACATTTCACTTGATTGATTGGACTTGTGACACAAGCCATGAAAGGATACCAAGTAGCTGCAGTTAACGTGTCTGGAGGATATTTGAGTACTTTGAGTAATTCCAGCAAATCTATTTTTTTCTTTTTCTGTCAGTAAATATATATCTTATACTCCATACTGCCATTTTCTGTCAACATAATTTGATAATTTATATAAACCCTCACACCTGTCTACAAACATCTTATGTGTTTTCAGTGCGTACTCACCACACATGTGGTAGCATGCCAACCGTCCTCTGGCAGAGCCAAGAAGAGCCGTGACTAAACCAACATAACAAAATGCTAATCCAGAAGAATGGAAGCGAAACCGAAATTAAAAGGACACTTTTAACTGCTTTTTGAGTGAAACCATGATATTAAAATTGACAAAGCACCAAGAACATTTTCATCAACACCACTACGACTTAGATTAAAGTCTCTTAATAAGTCACGGATCCAGATCAGACTGCTTTGACTGACTCAACCATAATGTTTTTTCTTTTTTTTTTTAGAGATGCTTATGCATTTAGCAAAGAAGGACAATCACTGCATGTTCATGCCATATGCAAAATTAGTCAAGCATTATTTACCAGGGATGCTAACCCCTTTTCATTGATCTTAATGAGGGTTGAAAATCAGTCCAGGCAAAACATGTGGGAGAGAAAAAAAAAAAAAGAAAAGAAAAAAAATCAAAATCTTGCATGAGTAAAGTGCATAAAAACTTAAAAATGGAGATTTGAAAAAAACTATCCCCCGACAACAGAGCCAAACATAAGAAAAACAATGTTTCAGTGAGAACATGGTTTGCGAATGTGGTCAACTGTCCCTCCAGCTCTGCTCTACAATCGCTGACACCCGTTTCTCATATTCTCGTTTGTTTTCTTGGTACAGTTGTGCTGCCTGGCTGTTTGCGGGGCTGTTGGGATTTGGCTCATCTAGAAGGGACTGTAAAGAAAAAGAAATCAAAATTTAGGCCTTAAGAGTACAATAGGATAGGGTATGAAATTACAAGCTTAACTAGTACAAATGTCACAATTCAGACTCTTAAAGGAGACCTGTTGCCAGAATATTCGTAAATAGGACTTTGGTAGTTCAAAATTGGACATGAGCAATGTGAATTCATCCACTTAAATTAATAAAGCTCATAATCACAAGTTTGTGATAGCATGTGATGACACCATGAGACCAGCTTTGTCATATATATATATTTTTTTTAATCATGCCAAGCATTGTTGGGGAAAGTTACTTTTAAAAGTAATATTACAATATTGAGTTACTCCCTAAAAAGTAACTAATTACATTACTTAGTTACTTTATGGAAAGTAATGCGTTACTTTACTTTGGCGTTAATTTTTAAATCTGGGCAGGGCTTGCTTGTTTTTAAAATACAAAAAGTTCTATTTTTGGCAAATGTAAAAGCCTTTTTTTTTTTTTTCACACCAAAAGACTCAGGCTTAGAGAAAAATTAATTCAAGTCTATACAGTAGACCGCAGAAGAAAAAATTAAACTCTTTAGCAATAAAAAAAAGAAAAGGAAAACAAATGTTAGATTATCTTGAGTGATTTTTATTAGAATGGGTGAATTGGATCATCGAAGGTCGAAAACAAAGACATCGGTTAATAAAATGGGATTAAATACATAAAGGATATTTGTATTATTTAACATTTAATTATTGCAGTTTTGATCCATTTTGAGGAATACTGTGTCTGTTTTTTAGTGAGTGAGATGAATTACTGCATGTTTATATTTATTCTAGAACTAAAGTAACATCTTACAATTTCTCTCAACTTAGGGACAGGAGAGCTTTTAATCAGTAAATGGGGGGGGGGGGGGGTAACTGGCGTTACTTATTAGAAAAAAGTAACTCGTCAATTAAAAAGTAATGCGTACTTTTTCCAAGTAACTAGTAAAGTCATACAATGTAACTTGCATTACTTGTAATGAGTTACCCCCAACACTGATGCCAAGTTCCCCATTTGTGAGATTCATAAATGCTCATATTATGCACAGTACTATCAGATTACTGACTTTTAAATCGATTTTGGCTCAAACATAAGACTGAACACCGCTACTTAGAGTTTCCAACATTTTCTGTTCGTGAGATTGTTCTGTTAGTTTTTGTTGGTTTTTAAAGCTCTACCCTATTCTGAAAAGAGGGGTGGGAGCACCAGCTGATTTGCATTTAAAGGGACAAACACAGGCTACCTTATGCATTTGTTTAATTTAAAAAGGACAATAAAACAGTGAACATACCTGAATTGATGTCAGAATAGAAGAAACATCATAAGTGGGACTCCACCGATTCTGAAGAATATCTAGGCAGATACTACCATCAGCATACACTGAGAAAGACAGCAAGAGAAAAGTAAGGATATATTCACTGCATTCAGTCAAAAGCACATGCATAATGAGTAACCTTTCAGAATGTAGCACCAAATAATGCTCACTAATACTATACAATCCCTCCAAGACCAGCAAAGTCCAGAAAATCACAACAGTACCTTGGGTTGTGTTCACACTTGTCATGTTTGATTCGATTAAAACAATCTCTGGTGCAATTGCTTTGTTAATGCGGTTCATTTGATCAACTCTGATGCGGTTCAAATGAAATATGAATGTGACATGGACCAAACACTTCTTAATGAACCAAAAACAGGAAGTAATGCCAAGATGCTAAGCTATGCGACATGATATCAAAGGTAACAAGCGGTGTATGCAAACAAAATGAGCAGAGGGCAAACTTGGAGCAATGAGGAGGTAAAGTGCCTTTTATGAGCTCTTTGTGAGTTTGCAGGTGGTGAAAATAAAATCATCAATAAAATACACGCAACAATGAGCTTGCTTAGTCCAGCAGACGGCATTAGGTGTATTTGACTTAAAACGGCGCTGACTAGACCAATCAGTCAAAGGGGACTTTGGTATTTAAGTGGCTTTAAGTCTAACACATGTTTTCCTTTTGTTTGGAGTGTTCTGTGAGTTGTCATAAAATAAACGTCATTTAACCCGACCAATCAGGTTGTGGACGTATCACTATGCTTTTAGGTTTAGTATCTTTAGGTTCGCTGTCAAAAATGCCAGTGTGAACGCTAAGAGGACCAGGACCAAATGTATCATTTTCCTTTTTGGAGCAGACCAAATGAACCAAACGAAATGACTAACAAGTGTGAATATACCCTTAGTTGATACTCTTAACATCTTAAAGGGATAGTTCACTCACTCACCCTTATGTCATTCCAAACCCACAAGACCTTCATTTGAACCACTGATGTCACATGGAGCATTTTAACGAAGCCCTTACTGCATTTATGTGCCTTGACCATGGTAGTACCCTTGCTGTCTATAAAGGTTCAGAGAGCTGACAGATTTCATCAAAAATATCTTAATTTGTGTTCTGAAGATGAACGAAGGTCTTACGGGTTTGTAACGTCATAAGGGTGAGTAATTAATGACAGAATTTTTATTTTTGGGTGTACTATCCCTTTAAGAGTAAATAGTGTATTAACTTATTATAAATGCATAAGCAATCATAAATTAATGAAATAGTTGTGTTGAATCTTTATTAAAAACAAAACAAAAAAACCTGCTAATTTTAGCAAAAATATTTAATACATTTTGCAAGGTACAAAGAAGGATGGACTGAATGACTAAATTTAACAGCAGCAGATTCTGTGTGGGACCGTACTACATGAGTAGACTAATGAGAGCGTATTAGAGAATCGGGGTCAGATTCTCTTTGTCAAAGCTTCTAATCTGAGACAAACAGGAAGTATCACTCACCATTTGGATGAAACATCTTTGAGACAAACCGCACAGTTGGGGGCTTGTTTGGATATTCCTCTGTGAACTCAACTGTGAGTTTGAAGGTACCTTGTGTGCAGAATAGAAACAACATTGTATCTTTAATTTTTGTGAAAGAAACAGATTTTACTCATTTTCTTTACACATGCATTTGACCAAGCCGCCATGTGTCTACATCAAAAGAAAGACACTTACCATCTTCAAAAGGTGTTCCTTCTGGACTGCATGTAAAAAGAAGAGAAACAACATTAAGGTCAAAGTCATCAAAACTGACATGAAATATTTAGGTACAGCATGTTGACCATGATATCAAATAACAGCAATGCACATGCTGCATTAGAGCACTGAATGCATGGTCCAGTCAAGCCCTCAAGAGAGTAATATGCAGAAAATTAAATGTGTATACATGTACGCTCTTCAAAAGTCTGGAATCAGTAAAAAAATAAAAATAAAAAAAATAAAAAATTGTGAAATATTACGGCAGTTTAAAATAATAGTTTGCTATTTTAATATATTTTCAAATGTAATTTATTCCTGTGATGCAAATCTGAATTTTCATCAGCCATTACTCCAGTCTCACATGATCCTTCAGAAATCATTCTAATATGCGGATTTATTATCAGTGTTGGAAACATTCATATTTTGTGATTTATTTTTCAGGATTCTTTGATAAATAAAAGCATTAAAAAGAACAGCTTTTAATTTTTTTTTATAATAATACAAGTTAGAAATTTCAGTGCTGAAAGAAATTATATTAACTTCTTTCAAAAAACAAAAGAATAAAAATGAACTGACCACAGACTTTCATAAACTATTTATATTATTACAAAATATTTCTATTTTAAATAAAAGCTTATTCTAATTTTTTTTATTTATTAAATAATCACAGGTTCCAAGAAAATATTAAGCAACTGTTTCCAACATGGATAATAAATCAGCATAATAAAATGATTTTCTGAAGGATCATTTGACAGTGAAGACGGGAGCAATGATGCTGAAAATTCAGCTTTCCATCACAGGAATAAATTCAATTTAAAAATATATTCACATATATATTATTTTACACTGAAATAATATTTCACAATATCACTGTTTTTGCAGGATTTTAAAAAAGTAAATGCTGCCTTGATGAGGGTAAAAATTTTATATATATATATATATATATATATATATATATACACACACACACATATACACACACTACTCCCAAACCTTTGAACGGCAGTGTATAGTTACACACAATACCCTTCAAAAGTTTTAAATGTTTTTGTAAGAAGTCTCTTATGCTTACAAAGCCTGCATTTATTTGATCAAAAATACAGTAAAAGTGGTAACATTGTAAAAAAAAAAAAAAGACAATTTATGGGTTTTAAAAACATGCCAAATAATATATTTTAAATGCAATTTATTCCTTCAATGCAAAACTAATTTTTCAGCATCATTACTCATCTTCAAGGAGTAGAACATAAATTTACAGATAATGTACTCACACTTGTAAAGAAATTATGTTTTGAGGAAAACATTATTGGATTTCTCTCAATATAATGGACTTCTATGGTGCCCCTGAGTTTGAACTTCCAAAATGCAGTTTAAATGCAGCTTTAAAGGATGATCCCAGGTGAGGGAGAAGGTCTTATCTAGCGTAACATTGGTTAGTTTCTAAAAACGTGTGCAATTTACATACTTTTTAATCTCTACACAGAGTACACACAAGACAAGCATTTGAGGTTAAAAAGTATATAAATTGTAACTTAAAAAAAAAAAAAAAAAAAAAAGAATTGATAATTTTTGCTAGATAAGACCCTTCTTCCTCGGCTGTGATTGTTTAGAGCCCTTTGAAGCTGCATTTAAACTGCATTTTGGAAGTTCAACCTCAGGGGCACCACAGAAGTCCATCACATGGAGAGAAATCCTGAAATGTTTTACTCAAAAAAAACATAATTTCCCTAAGACTGAAGGAAGAAAGACGAACATCTTTGATGACAAGGGGGTGAGTAAATTATCTGTAAATATTTGTTCTGAAAATGAAACTACTCCTTGCAGTATTACGTTTCTTTCAGAAAGCTAAGCTAATTTGCTGCTTAAGTAACATTTATTGTTATAATCAATGTTAAAAACAAATGAGCCACTTAATATTTTTAGGGAAACTTAAAAATCGTTTTTTTTTTTTTTTTTGATGAATAGAAAGATCAAAAGAGCAGCATTTATTTGTAATAAAAATCCTTTGTAACACCATAAACGAATTTACTGTCGCTTTTGATCAATTTAGTATGTTTTTGCTAACTAAAAGCATTAATTTCTTCTAAAATGTTCCTGTCCCCAAACTTTTAAACAAAGAGTTGCATAATATTTAAACAAACAATTCACTTCCATAACATTTTCAGGTCTGGAAATGTCGATTTCATAATCCTCTGATACTTTTGGAGGTTTTCCATGATAGTGGGAAACGTGTTACACCACGCTGCTTGTTGGCGCAAACACGACTCAGTCGAGTGATTTGCTCTTTTCTTACCCAAATATAACAGCATTCCACACCATGATGTTGTTCTCAGATGGAGCTCCACTAACGCCGGCTGGAGGATCCTCCTGGAGCCTGTGGGACCACCAAAAACACTCAAACATTACTGTATTTCAGTGTGTCATTCACATTAACTGATTAGGAAAAACCTGGAACATTACATGAGAAAGTGTCGCTTCTAGTCACTTTATAAAAGTTACTAAAGATATAAAGATACTGTATATAGTAGTAATAATAATCACATTCAGACAAGACAAGCTTGAATAACTTCTCTAACCGGCTCACACTAGCCAGCTAGCTAATAAGCTAAGATACATGCAGAGTTTCTACGAATCCCCACAAGGTAAAACAGGCAATGTGATGCTACCAACAGACTCAAAGCTATAACCACGACATTAAACACCACATTTTAATCGTTCATATTACGTTTAATAATCGGCAACCGAACTGGGTGTTATGAAGCTAACTGACGTTAGCTAGCCAGCTACTCCACCAAAACAACACACATCTATTATTTTACAGCTACTCACCGCTTAAAATCTCGCATGAGTCGCCTTCTTGCTGGGGTAGACATGTTAAACTAGACTAAAATCGTCAGCGATTATTTTTAGACCCCTATTAACAAATGCTAAGGTAACTGTATATGTCACAACACTGATGATTAATATTCCTTTCTGAGTACAAGACGTCTTTTCACGAGATAGGGTTAAACCATCTGTCCCACACAGGGATTTTTTGCGACTGATAATACAAAAACATCATATAAAATGTATATTAATCAATTGTGTGTGTTGGTTTTAAAAACATAGCAATTAATATTTCCCCACATAGTTAAAAATATGAATGGTTTAGGAGACAATGTAATTATTTGGCTGAAATGTTCGTCGGGGACTACGTAAATGAAAGAAATCCCCCTATTTTTCCAACCGTTGGTACGGTCTTGGTCGGAGGAACAGCTCGATGACGTTTCTGTGGGAGTAATGAGGTCAGTATCCTCCTAGCGGTAAAGGGCGGGAAATGCAATAAAAGACGACCTTATTGTACTCTGACGTGAAAGATATTTTATAACAGGTATGTGTTCAGTTTTTATTCGCTTTCTCGACGATATATTTGATAATAACCGGGGGGAAGGCAGATATTGGTACATTTATCAATTGTAACGAGAGTAGGGTAGTTTAAAAGTGTGATACAATCAAATAGGTCAGTTAAACCAATACAAATTGTCCCTTACTACTTATTACACATTTCAGAGACAAAATGAATATATACATAAGGATTGAGTCAATTCATCAACCATTTTATTCACTCAGCTCCAACTACTACGTAGGAAAGACATGTCAGTAAACAGTTATATTTTTTATGTAGGCACAATTAATACAACAATGTCCTTACAAATAATGCATAAAAATGAGCATCTGGTATCCTCCAACTGAATGACCCAAATTAAAAATTCAGAAAGGATTGTACTTTTTTTTACAACACAAATACAAATACAAATACAGTGTCCATTTCAAAGCACATGGACTTAAAGCAATTCAGCACATTCTATATGGATATATAAAGGCATACGACTCCGAACGGGACATCCTAACAGCCATGGTAAAGGTGCATGGTGTTGAAGGTGATGTGGTCGTACTGCTCCTCGACACTGACTGACTTGCGGTGCTCTATCTGACTGCTGGCGTCCTCCATGTTCTCAGCTGTATCACCGAAGCCATTATGATGCCCAAAATGAAGGCCTTTGACAAAGCAACCAAGATGTGAGGAGACACCCACACTCTCAACCTCGGTTGTATTCCCATTTACGTTCTTGTGCGTCAGGTCACCTCCATTGAGGTGCTGCACAGGATGGCAATGTCCGTTTAATGCGAGTCCTGCTGTCAAAGAAAACAAATGAATTACAAATTCATGAAGGAATATAAAAATTACCACTTTATTGAATTTGTTTGTTTGTTTGTTTTGCACAACATTTTCCAACATTGGTTATATCCTTTTCGTTGGATACTCCATAAATGGTTCGATTTAGGGTTTTCAAAATCTCCCATCCAGTTCGGTTTACATAACATGATTATATTTGAACATTTGAACCAGAGATTAAAGTCCTGCTTCAAGCCATTTTATTGCTTAACTCTACAAAAAAAACATATCACTGGCATACTGCCCTACATTCTCTTCAACATTTAGCCTTATGAATTAATATTTATTGGAGATGGCAATGAGTTCAGAGGTTACTGAAGGTGCAAACCAACAAGTGTCGCATTATAACCTGTGAAGAACAGTATCAAATGAACTCTTGCAAGTGTTTTCTAACGTGTTCTTACAAACTACTCCAATGTAGAAATTCAAGAGTCAGTGTTGATTGTTAAATGAGAACATTTAATGAGTATAGAAATTACATTTACATCCACCTTAGGCATCTTGAACAATATTTCTCAATATCTCAATCTCAGTGTCACACATAGCCGGTGTTTACATGAGCACTTATAGTAAGACGTCCCTTGTAATTGTGAGAAGGCAATCATGCGTTATTCTATATGCAGTGCATATGTTCTGTGTGATAGAAAGTAAAATGCGATCAAAGAATCACCTTTGTCTCAATTCATAGCTCATATCAGTTTAGCATATTTTTTTACACTACATATGAAATGCTATGCAAAACATTAGCTGGAAAAAAGACTTTTACCCTAATAAAATCACCTCCTGACTGATAAACACTTGAGATACAATAAGTCTAGACCCTCTTGCAATAAGAGCAACAACAACAAAAAGAGTACTACAACTGAATATAGTAAACAAAAAAAAAAAAGGTTAAAGAAGTGAGTGAATAGCACCTAGACTTACGTATGGAAGCTGCACAGCGAAGGTCTGTAAATGTACTTTATACATTCATGACAAGATATGCTTTGGCAGAACAAGATAATTAAATGTTTAAGACATAAAATGAAATAGAAAATAAAATGCACAATATTTTATATTGTCAACATAGATATTTAAAAAAAGCATTAACCTGGAATGTATATATATTTTTTTCTTTTTGCTACTTAACAGGAACATAAATGGGTCACTTATATCAAAAGTATTAACCAACAGCCTAAACCAAAATCCAACTATGTTACAAAACTCAAGGTCAGGAATTTGGCGGGGCAAATACAATTCACAGGAAAAGCTGTGAAATCAGTATTGTACTAAGACTGAACAGAGCAGAGAAAAAAACACTTTCCAAGTGTAGATTTCAAGGCATAAAAACAGCCTCTTAAATCATGCAAGTACTTTAGAGAGAAGGAACCATATAAATTGCTCTTGGAATGCATTACATTAAAAATCAAAATGCCATTTAGGGAAGTTATTGTGCAAAACAAAACTCAACATTTGCCTCTACCACGCAAAAGACCTTCTCCATTTTAGATTAAAACAAAGTGCATACCACCAAAAGTTAAAAGGACGGGTGGTGTGAGCAACCTATCAGCAAATGTTTTATACATATGATGTGTGCCAAATTAAACGATTTTCCCTCCCAGACACACTCCACTGAATAAAGCCAAGGCAAATGCTCCTACAAATAGGCATAGGAGTTAGTGCAACGGCATGGTATCTGCATGGAGGCGACGGTGAAGATCTCTGACTCTTTGTGGACTGGAGAGGATGAGCTCTCTATTCGGACGGCCCGGTCCAGCTCTGGACTGATGTAGCTATTGGACCCCAAAGGCAAGGATCCATTTAAGAGTCTGTTCCCACCTGGTGTACTCAGCGCTTGGCCAAACTCCATGTGCATGTTCTCCATCTGGACTTCTCCGCTGGATCCGTTTACACCATTCATTGGCTGATAACCGAGATCTGCAATGACACGTTCACGTTAGCGAGTGGCGAGTCTCGCAACCCAACGCAAATGTCTTTAAACATTCAGTCAAGACTTACCAACTGTTCTGGCCTTTTTAATTAGGTTAGACTCCATGCAATCGAGAGACCTCTTTCGGCTGGGAACCCCATTAAGGATGCCACGTTCTTGGATTAGCTTGCGGTCCCCAAAGCACACAGAGCCATTGGTTGACAAGCCATTAAGCTGATTGAGCTGCTGGTTCTGGGCATTGGAAAGCAGTTGGGCACACTCTTGAAAGCCCTGGGCATGGGCTAGGTCAGCGGCAGACAGTCCACTAGCGTTCCTCATGCTGCGCAATGATAAAATTAATGCATTAACACTGCTGGTCTAAGGCAAATGTCTGTTAACCACTCACACACACACACTTACACGTGCTAACACACTTCCCTTTCTGCATTTCATACCATACGTCTTTGAATAGTGGTTAAAAATAAATGGATCATTCAATCAATCATTGAATATCTATATAATGTAACATTTAAATGTTGTGAGGTCTCAACTGCAGTAGAAAATGAAAAACGATTGAAGCCTACACACGAAGAAAAAGATATGAAGAAATACGTTAACGGTGAGTATTTGTCAATGGCAAGTGGAGAGATCATGATTTCCACAAGAATGACTGGCAAAAATGAGAAGAGGTTTGGCAATGCCAAATGATTTTTCCAAGACTGCTCTTCAACTGGACAGATGATTCATTTAAACTTTTTCAAGACGAAGTAAATGAATGCCACACCAGAACAAACATACTAAAGACCAACAAGAAGCAAATGACTGCAGAAGGAAGAATGCAGGCACTCAAACAGGTCTTCTTAAATCTGTGGCTAAACCTCAGCTGTGAGCTGAAGGAAAATATCATGTCGATCATATCCTCAAGTGGTTTTCATGAATAATTCTTCATCTTCATGACTGAAAGAGGACCGCTTGGAAGCAACTAGGCAAATAAGCCCAGATCAGGAAATTCTTCTTTAAACACTCAAAGATGAAAACAGCAGATGAATATAAAGGGAACAGTATCCTGACTTCTTGAAAAGTAAAAGTTGACAATCGTCGATATCATAAAGCATTCAAGAGTCATGTGAGATGCATAACTGGTTAAAATTTGACATGAAATCAGGAAAGGATTGAGAGTGTGTATTTGGCATCAGCAGAGTCATTTTCTATTGCAGTGAAGAAAACAGAATACATGAATGAACAAAATCTAGGGCAAAATAACCGTTTACACTTACCCCCGGAGCTCCTGCTAACACTTCTATCCTGAATGCAGTGAGAATACAAAAATGTGACTCTTGGCAGTGCAGTACAGCAAATACACACAGACTGACTAAGATTTGTAACAGACCAATAATGTGTTAAGTGTTTTTAATCAATTCATTTTAATTTGGGTTATGTTCTGTTTTATAAGCAAACAAGTGTATCTATATGGGTTTTGAGGAACTGCCAGCTTTTGCTTCACTCTTATTACATGTTACATGTTAACGGAAAACTTCAATTAGATCCATTTGAGCTCTTTTAACACCATTTTATACCAACTGCAATTTTACACTCCAACTTGTCATTAAGAACCACCTGTTTCCCCAAGTCCGCTAATCTTCACATTTGCCAATAAACATTTGTTTTTGATTGATGTATGTTTGGAGTTTACACTGAAAACAAAAATGCTGATATATAACAGAACTAACAATTTTGTGACTGGTAGGATTCAGTTTAGAACCCTTCTCATTCATTTCTATGATATAGGCAAACAGTAACTGGCTGTCATACAACTAAAAGCATTTCAGTTCTGCTATAAAGGATATAATGTGATTGGTTATCAAGACATACAATCCAAGTTCACAGTCTCTAAATAAGATCTTTAAAGAATAAAATCTTCTCATAATAAGTACATGGCTATGTCTCAAATCCCATATTTGTCTGATTTGTTTAAGGAACAGACGTTGCAACAATTTTATGTTCTTAAAGTATGTTCTTAATGTGTGTTGGATGAATGAAATCCAGTGTTATGGTCATGTGACTTACGGTATCAGTAACCTCTACTTCTATTCACAATTCCTCTCATGTGGCCGCATGGGATAGTAAAGTGTCCATCAGATGTGCATATCAGAATCTCAGCAGTGATATTACTTTTCGCTTGGGGAAGCAGGTTAAGACACACAGCAATTTTGCTTGAGCTCATGAGTCGAACTGTGTGTTTGATTAGAAAGGGTTTGAAAATGTGTACTGTTGATGTGCCTCCAGAACAGTTCAAGACCTTTCACACATTACCAAATGACATCAATAGCACTGTGTACAGAGAATAAATGTCTCAGGAACAAGCAATTCACTGTGAGGACATGATGCTTAGATGCAAAGACCTTGGTATTTTGATTGGAAAGAGAAAGGAACATGCTGGCAGTCCTTCAAAGACTACATCTCATTTGCATGAATCTGAATCTTGTGGAAAGTATGTTGCTAGCTACATAAGCCAATCTTTATTCTTGACAATCATTAAATACACTGTGCAACTGAAGTTGTTTCCTGTATGCGCTACCACTGAGTGACATTTATCAAGTAAGGGGTTTGTTTGTGGCTTTAGGAAAAGGTTTGTTCATTCATGGATTCATTACCCAAAAAATTGACACAATAATTAGTAAAAACATGAACAAAATACATGTCTGAATATCTCTAACTAGATAACAGTCCATACACACATTCATTCCAACACATAAAACATGTTTAAAATCAAACATCTAAAAACAATACAATTTCCAGCAAATAAAGTAAAAATCAAACATTTGTCATTGAACAGACCCTCCCCACTTATTCCTACCCAAATCTGAAGAAAAATATGAATGCTTCTCAGATGTTCTCTGTCAAAAAGACATTTTATCAAACTCTTTAGAATGTATGTGTCCATCCTGGCAGGTCTCAATTGAAAATGAACCTCTTAGGTGCAAGAAATCTGAAATAATTATCATGACAAACACAAAGATCATATGGACAATTGATTAATAGTATACACTATCCACTGTTGTGAACACTCTTAAAAAAAATGGTGCTATAAAAGGTTCTTCACAGCGATGGCATAAAAGAATCATTTTTGTTCCACATAGAACCATTCAGTCAAAGGTTCTTTTAAAGAACCATCTCTTTCTTACCTTTTTATAATCTGAAGATTTTTTGTGAAACAGAAAGGTTCTTCAGATGTTAAAGGTTCTTAATGGAACCATTTAGACAAAAAAGGTTCTTCTATGGCATGGTGAACCACCTTTATTTTTAAGAGTGTATGGGGCCAAATTGTGTGACTTAACTATTTCTCTTATACACACATGAAAAAAATATTTGTTCCTTCCGTTGCTTATGGCCTCAAAATGTAATGTATGGGTTTTAAATTTGAGCACAACACCAATATGTATTTATATTATAAATTATATTACAATTCTTTATATATACACATATTACAACTTCTACAAACGTTTATTTAATGAATGATAAATTATGTTTGTATCAGGTAATGAAATGGCAAAACTTGCAAGCTTATCTTTGCTATAATTGATACTCAATATCAAACTCTAACTGTAAATATCAAGGATTATATAGTGATCAAAATATCAGTAAAAATAGATGTGATATTTTTGCACATACGTAATATTGCACACACTATGTCTGTTGAGTTTAGAATGCCACTAAAACATGTTTGTACATTGTCCAGTGTTCACAGAGTTAGATCAGATTTCTAGCACCTTTAATTAGAGATCATTTCAGTTTATGTAAAAGAAAAAGTAAAAGATCCATAAACAGGAAAACCTATGCTGTTTTTAATTTACCTTTGATCTATATTTAGTTACCTTGCTGCTACGTGAGTTAAACATTTGCATCTTAATTCTCATTATTAGTAATCTAAATAAAATTCAATTACAAGTTTGGCAGTCATTTAGCTTTTTGAACCATATTTTAGTATTTTGGCCATACAGTAATTTAATTAGATCAAGACACTATGCTCACACACATCCTTGCTAATTTTTTAGAATGCTGAGTGAATACCTTAAATTATCATTCTCTGTGTGTACAGAATATAGAATGCAGTCTACAATTTGCAATCATGTGGCTACAAATAAGAAACAATGACTATGTTTACATGTGCACCAATAATGCGATTTTCAATAATCAGAGGACTTAATCGCAGTAAGATGTTTACATGACACGAACTGATTTTTTGTTTTTAATCATGAATTTTTTTTCTCATTATTCTGATTATTTACTAAGAAGTATGGTTATTTTTACTGTCATTATTCACATTTGCCACAGCACAAATTATAAACTTATACAATATGCATGGTTTTGGACACTTGTCCACTTACACATCAAATGCATATGACTACAGATGTGTTTAAAGTTTATTTGGCACCGTAATGAACATTGTAACGTCGCAATCTCCCAAAGTTTCGTTATAATTAATTAATCTATTCAGGGTTCACAATGCATAACTTAGCACTGAACAAAATTCCAGTGTTTGGGGGGACCCTTAAACTTAAACACATCTTTCAAGCTTTCCTGAGCGCAAACACATATGCATTAAAGCATTTGTTAAACTTTTACAGCCTCAACTGAGAGTGCTCTTGCTTTCTTACATGCCTCTTTATTGTGATTAAAATAGGCATACTCTACACAGTTTAATTCAATTATGGTTACTACAATGATTTTTTTTTTTTTTTTTTACAATGAATATTATTTTGATCAAAGTATTAGTTTTACATGAGTTAGTTTCATCGCAATATTGCCAAAAGTTCTTTAAGAGGGAGTATCTTTTTGCCTTTTTGTCATTTAATATCATATTGTATATGTATCATTACAAGATTTGGACAATATTAAACTTCTCTAAACATATAAAACACCAATTTGTAAAGACTGTACAGACTCCACAGACTTTATTTTTGTTTATATACACATGCATGCATAAATGAATAAATATTAAAGGGATAGTTCACCCAAAAATGACAATTCGGTCATTATTACTCACCCTCATGTGATTCCAAACCCTTAAGACCTTTGTTCATCTTCAGAAAACTAATTAAGATATATCTGATGACTATTTTAACAATGTCCTTATTGCATTTCTGTGCTTTTGCAAGGACCCTTGCTGTCTATGCAGGGTCAGAATGCTTTCCGATTTGATCTGAAATATCTTAATTTGTGTTCTGAAGATAAGCAAAGGTCTTACAGGTTTGGGATGAAAGTGAGTAACTAATGACAGAATTTTAATTTTTGGGCAAACTATCTCTTTAATGCTTTGGTGCAAGTTATAGTATTAAATATAAATGAATGATTGATTAATCTAGGTTCTTATTATTGGAGTTCTTCATAAATTGTGTCAGTTTGCCTCTATAATTTTTCACCCCAAAAAATAAAGGAAGAAATAAAGAAAGCAGAATTAAACCCTTTATATTAAATTGCAAATGTAGCTACATTTGACATAATTTGATTTAAAACTATGGAATTGCACATTAAAGTGTTTACTTCAGTCAAAAGCTTAAATCACCCACATGCCGTTACAAACCTTTTGTTTATTCTCATGCATCAAGCACGAACAGTTGAGCTTCAGTTTACCATACTGGATGTTCTTTATGCATGTGCATTGATCAATGTTATAAGTGAATAAAAGGGTCACATTACTATTAGAAGACTTGGACTACTTTTACAAATCTGTTTTCAAGTGTTAAATGTTTTGATGGAATGGACTTTCAATAGAGGGACAGAAATGTCTGGGACTTCATTAAAAATAGCTGCATTTGTGTTTCAATGATGAACAAAAGATTGGAACGACATAAGTGAGTAACTGATGTGCATCAATTAAACCATCCCTTAAACGTTCCCAGTTTTGAAATCACAACAATATTCTTGAATACAAATTTAGAAAGATTTACACACATTAGACCTGCCAGGTTTGCCACTGCTTCCTAGCATTTTCAGTGTTCAACACTGTTAATAACTATCATGTATTGGTGAATGAGTGAATTTTTATTTAAATAATAAAACAGAAGCATTCATTTCGTTTCTTCATTCCTGATATGCTTTGCTACTCTCTATTTTCGCTTGATAAATTCCCTTCCATTGGTTGAGGCCTAACACATAACTTCCTGAGCATCAGACCATGCTTACTCTGGACGAGACTAAGAAGGGACTGATTAGACCTGTCCTACAGATACGTCCTATGGTTAGTCTACAAGAAAAACAAAGAAACATTGAAATTAAATAGGAAATAAATATACATCAACTGCATTGATTTAAGGGCACAATTAAGCAAAGCATGCAGGTCAAAAAACAAACCAAAAACTAGATCTAAAAATGAAAAACAAACAAACAATAAAACTTTGTCTTTTGAAAGTTCTAGGTACAAAATGTCCTATCAGTAAAACCAATCACCGCATGAAATACCTCAACAGTTTGCCAGTGTGTTGATACTGAAGGGAGCGATAGTGAGAACACTCCTAATGCCACAACAGTGCAGTTTCGTTGAGGGAACTTGGAGTGAGTCAGCAGTGTCTATTTGGAATGCTCTCCCCCTTTTCTAGGATTACTTGAAAAAGTCAAGTCATTTCGAATTCAATAGCTGCAAAAACATTGAGATGTGTAGACGTTCTCTAGACTTTTGCCGTAACAGGTAACAAAATGCAATCTCCATTTCTTTTGTCATCATGCCACTTTCATAAGGACAAAGGTGACAGATGATTCATAATAGAACATGTTTTATCATAGGGTAATCATATAGCAGAGGGTAAATGCTACAGGCGACATTGTAAATACAAACAGTTTGTCTCTATGAACAAAGTCTCAGAATAAAAGATGCAGACAGGTTAAAACAAAACACTAGTAATGCTATTCATACTATTCAGATCTAATAATGCAAACCCTGCTGATATTTAAGCCTGCTCTCCTTTACTGTTATACTACCTGAACCACACTTTATCCTGCCACACTTTTGGATCGAGGGCTTTGGGAAACTGAAAAAAACAAAACAAAAAGGTTGTGTTCAAAATGATAAGAGTCATTTATGGTTTATAGTAAACTGTGGAAGTCTAGGTCATGACTGCAACATGACTTTCCAAGGCACAGCATACATTTGGTGCTTAAGTAAAATGTAGGTATCATTAGGGACAGTTAAACAATTTATAAATGACACTAGGTCAAACTCTGTCATTTCAACTGGATGTTTTATCTGAAATCTCTCCACTAGGTCATAAAGAAAGATAAAAGGCAAAACGCACACTTAAAGCTGTGTACATCACTGGTAAAGAACTTCAGAAGCTGAACAATGTGAATTAATATCAATTTGAGGTGCATTTTAAACCAATATGGGAGCCTGAGGCGTTAAAGGGCAAAAGAGTGCAAAACATTCTGCATCGGACAGAAAGAGAACAGAAGAAAAGCACATTTCTTCAAAGGACTTGGTTATTTGAACTTGGTGGACAACGAAGAGTCGACATGTTTGGTAAAGACGAAATTGCTGAAGATGTTTCAGTGAAGAAAGGATCAAGATTTCAATGAGAGAAGTCCTTCTAGTAAGCCATGAACAACAGAAGCAAGAGGCTTGAGGTAACAACGAGTCTGTCTGGAAACGTCCAATAGAAAAAGAAAACCATATTCAGAGGTGAATACGGCTGATGATGGTGAATCTGATTCCAGGGCATTCAGGATTCAATGGGCTCCATTCTCACTTCCTTCATTTCTTCTGGAAATTTACAGAGGACACTTAAAACATTAAGCTGGAAATAAGCACCTTTTTAAATGTAGTTTTAGTCTGCTGGGATCTGGAGGAAGTTTCAGGAAAAAGGCAATTAATCAATCATGGCTCCTTGAAAGTTTCTTTGTCTTCTCTATGCCATTCACATTATTTTGGTTTCAATCCAAGAGATCTTGCAGGAATATAACTTCTGGACATCACAATGAAATAGTGTTCTTCTGTGACATTTAAGGTAGAAATATGGTGGTGTTGTCAAGCATCCAGAGAACGCTTTCATTGGTGGCTGACGTGTTTTCTCCAGAAAGAAAGGTATTAGCTGGATTCAGATCTCAAGAAATCAATTGAATTAAAAACTAGAACAACGTAGGGAGGGTAAAAGATAAAACATCCAGTTTTGCATTTTATTTCTCCTCATGCAGATCTTGAAAAAAAAAATCATAAGACTGCTTCTCTATCTCTACTAAGAATAGTTGTACATTTGCATATATCATATTATTTGTATGCCATTGATGGTAAGGATACCAACTCAACTTAAATCCTGTATGTAACATGGGAAAGAAAATAGCTTTTTTTATTGTCATTTTTATCGTTTTATTCATTATTTACATTTTTTTTGACAAAGGAATAATTATATTTTTTCTAGGAGTCAAAGCACATTAAATACATTTTGAAAATATAAAACAAAAACCCAAAACCCTCGCTCCTCTCAATCTCCTAACTAGACCTACATTATAAAATCCTTTTTCATTTTAAACCTACTCTTCTTGCTTTGAATGGTAAAACTGACATCGGCTTAAAAACTGCCTGGGGCTTCAATGCCACTACCACTGTAAGACCTATGAAACATTGTTCATACTGCCATAAAAACAAACATCAACAATCCTATTTGTCTGGTTGCTAAATGCACATTTCATCATCACCTCAAAAGCATTTCCAAATCGGCAATCAACACAGCATGCACTAATAGAAACTGGACATTTTAAGACCCACAAGACCCCTAGTTCTCCTTAGTAATTTTGAATGCCATATGTTGCACGGATAAAGCAATATAACATTTGTCAGTCATATAATTCTATCACAGACTTGTTTTTGAAAATAGACGTTTATCATTTAAAGTATACCTTTATATGCTTGAAATAGAAGCTGTGGCACAGCTGTTTAAATGGCACAGTGCCATTGGTAGCATTTAGGCGTTTGACTAAAACGGTGGCGGAATAAGTTGATAATTTTCTCTTTTCTATTTGTCTTCCTAAATAACTATGTGAAACTCTTCAGATGCGTGAGGGGTTCTCGCGTTTTTCTTAACCCAAGGCCATAAACTATTTGATCTAAAGACTAGTTAAAAATGTTAATATTCTCTTGCATATCATATACGCAAGTAAAATTTTGAATTGCCATGCCAATTTAGAATGAAAATATTATACTCAGAATAATTTTAATAGAGAAAATATGTGCTATTCATGAACTGAAGAATTTCTGAAGTGGTTTTATATTGCTGTTT
This sequence comes from Garra rufa, assembly GCF_049309525.1. Taxonomy (NCBI): domain Eukaryota; kingdom Metazoa; phylum Chordata; class Actinopteri; order Cypriniformes; family Cyprinidae; genus Garra; species Garra rufa. The sequence goes on along the minus strand of NC_133368.1, from coordinate 9,689,263 downwards.
TTCAGTAATGTATTTATTTATTACTGACTGGGAGTGAAATAAAAATGTCCACAATTCAGCCAAACCCTTGTTTTTGTATTTCTATTGTACTGCTAAGTTAGACAACAACCATGAGACAATAACAGAATGCGGCCGTCTAGTCATTATACCCTATTTTTTTTTTTTTTTTTTTTTTTTACAGTGTAGTATTTATCTTAAAAGTTTTATTGCAGATCTTATGCACAATATGATTCAATTTGTTAACATTAGTTAATGCATTACTTATACTAACTAAAAATGAACAATAGATGAACTGTATTTATTAATCTGTGTGAATGGTAATTGATATACTAATCCAATTTAACATTTTCAAGTTGCATACATCATGTTTATGTAAAAAGAACAAACATGAACAGACAAACAATAGTAATATAAAAATATCATTAACATAGATTAATTTATATATCACTTAAAAAAAATGGTCCATAATACAAAATGCAACTAATGTTAACAAATGAAAATGTACTGATAAGTGTCACCAGTTTTAATTAATGGCATTACAACATTACAAATGATATTTACACATGTTGTACCAATCATAACCATATGGCATTCAAAATAGGAGAACAACATGTGCAGGGTGAATTTGCAGTGCATTCAGCAGGCTTGTGTCCTTCAAAAGCCAAAAGCCTACAAGAAACACTAGCAAGCCCATTACTGTACTGCTGTTCCACAAACACACCACACAAAGTAGGACTTTGCCTGACCTCAATCAACAGATGGATTAGCTTAGAAAACACATTTAAAAAGCATAAAAACACACAAATTACTAACCACATTTAAGTACAATACATTTTAGACTTGCAAATTTCATAATATGGTCATCTAATTTAAAATTCCATTTTAAATCAAACAAATTGAGCCAAAATATTTTCAACAGCATTTTAGTCACTAATGGAAGTGTTGGCTTCATGTGTCTCTGTGGAACAGCAGATCATTTCCAGTTATTCAGTATTTTCCTCCATCATCATTAAAGTGTGTCTCAAATTCCCAAGTGGTATTTCTCATTGTCAAGAGATATGAAAAGGCAAGAGTCATTTCTCAAGAATGAGCAACAAGAACGCTCCTACACCGCTGTATGCGTGTGCTGACAACTCATGACAAACAGGAGCTTATAATTGTATAGTTATACCTTGTTGCAACATCCTAGAGATTTGTTGGCTAAACAATCAACATTAATAATGCATGAGCTTCCATCAGAATCCCTCTGCAAAGTCAAAGGCATGTTTTATAACAAATGCTGTGTTAGATGTACATACCAAACCAGCTAACCAACCTGAATCTAAGTGATCTACAGTATCTCACAAAAGTGAGTACACCCCTCACATTTCAGCAACCATTTTAGTATATCTTCTCAAGGGACAATACTATAGAAATGAAACTTGGATATATTTTAGAGTAGTCAATGCGCAGCTTGTATAGCAGTAAAGATTTACTGTCCTTTGAAAATAACTCAAATCACAGCCATTATTGTCAAAATAGCTGGCAACAAAAGTGAGTACACCCTAAGTGATAACAGCAGTATGTTGTTTAACCATGCAAAGCCACATGTCCTTTTCATCATGTTTATGTTTTTGTCTGCTTGACAGGATCATGTAAAGTAGTGCATCTTGTATTAGAGCAGTTAAAATTAGGTGCTTTAAGTACAATTCTCTCATATTGACCACTGGATGTTCAACATGGCATCTCATGGCAAAGAACTCTCTGAGATTTAAGAATTATAATATGTTGCTTTCCACAAAGATGGCCAAGGCTATTAGAGGTTCAGTAACACCCTGAAACCAAGTTACACTACAGTGGTCAGGGTCATACAGAGGTTTTCCAAGATGGGTTCAATTCGGAACAGGCCTTGCAAGCAGGGCCGTGCAGAGACCTTTAAAGGGGCAGGTGCTCAAAGTATAAAAAGGGCACCTGGAACAAGGCATTTAAGAGCCCCTCGGGTCCATCACCTCATTGTAGGCATCCAGTTACTTACGTAATAAGTAGCAATGTCAATAATAAGTCAAATAATACATTATTCAAAGTTTTAATTGCATTTATGTTTAGTTCAGGACTCAAACAACAGAATTAGTAATAGTTTTATCACTATAAAAGGGGCTCTCTAAATAGGGCTGTGCTCAAAACATCAGTACAGCAATACTGTACTGTATATTGTGACCCATTCCTTGCTGATATACATATCATTACAGAGGCTTCTAGCAGCCAATGCTGTGAAGAAGTTCTGAGAAAGAAATGGAACATAAAAGACCATTTTGAGATTGAAAAATATTTTCTTTGGACCTTTTAATTTTGATTAAAAATTGTTGTGTATTAAATTGTCTCTGTTTAACACAATAATAAAGAACTGCTGTTATATTAAACTCTGTGTGGTCACTATTGAAAATATCTGTGGCCCCTGATGTATTGTATTGTAAGATTGAAGACGGTAGAATATTAAGGCATAAAATGGCATGATTTATAATTCAGATACAGGTTCACACAAAAACAAAATATATTGTACAATGGAATGTCAGGCTTTACACCATTAAAAGGGATAAATCGAGTTTATAATTTATTATATTTTATTTAAAACATAAATAGTACTGTCTTAATTGTTTAGATTTTTAGAAGGCACATTAACATCTTTCACATTTACAACTCTATGTGTTTGCTGCATAAAAACTAGGTCGATAATTGCAATAATTTGACCATAAAGAGCTGAAAAATGTGGAAATAAAAATTCATTCTTTGTCACAAGGGGGCGCTTTAGGAGCGCTGAAATACTACGGTTTCCATGGGAACGGCTGAACACAAAGCAGCAGCATTAACGCAGTTTTATCAGACGTGAAATGAAAATGCAAACGACACGTTTCTGAGGACAGTCGGTTCCCTTCAGATTCATTCATATAAAGACATCAGTGCTGCGTTTTGACTTTGAAACGTGCAGAGTGCATATTTATTCAATGACATCATTGCCTTTTGAAGTTTAATCCAGCCCTATCGCGATTCTGTCTTTCCGTCCCCAAATGTAAGACCTCCTAAATTATAATTAAGTATTTTCTTATACTATTTAACATATATAAAACTTTTTATGGCCTTAAATTTGACACATTTGAGTTTTTAAGGACCTGCAGGAGCCCTCTCCTTTACCACAGATTTACGATTTTTTTTTTTTTTTTAACATGACGACATTAACATTATCGGCAGCTATTTCAGAGCAGAATACACATGCACAAACTATAAAAAAGTATAAATACTCGTGCATAATCTCTTTCCTTCACGTCATTCTTATGATAATAAGTAACGTTAAATCTGGTGAAAACACCACTTACCAGCAGCCACGAACGTGTCTATCCTTGACGTTATAATATAGACGGTTTCAACGGCAACAACATAAACAAACGTTACTGCGCATGAGCGCTTTTGTGGCCCAAACTTAACTTCCGGTATACATCCAAATAGAATCAATAACAACAGCTAAGTCCTTCTAGAATAGATTATTTTTTTAATAACAAGCGAAATATGTTGGCTGCGTAAATTAGACTGATTTATTAAAAATGCAAACTCATTACTTCCCAGTAGGAGGTGCTTTAAGCACGAGGAACGAGGTTTCCCCGGTAATGGCTATAGACAAAGCAGCTCTTAATTTAAAAACGCTGCCTCATGCAGGATGAAATGAAAATGACATTTTCTAAAGACAGTCTTTCTTCAGAAATACAGTGATATAAAAACACCCACACCTGGGTTTGATTTTTAAACGTGTATTACCTTTATTCAACGAAGTCTATTAACAGATTAATGAATTAGTCTATTAATTCCAATTTCCAATTGTAAAATCAGTCGGTTTTTATATCGTGGCAGGTCGCCACAAATAAATAAATGTTTGGGAAACACATACCACAGCACAATAACCTGAGACCAACTTCATTACTCATTATTAGCTGCGTTTGTAGCCCGCGACACGAACCAGACAGATAAACAAACACAGACCGGAAGTTAATTTAGGTCCAGGCGCGTGCGCCCGATGAAACCGTCTATAAACTAATCGGATAGTCCTGAACTTCCGGGTGGGGTCGTCACGTGACGAGGGTCATTCTATTACAGCTAAAATATTGTTAATTAATTTTACTAAAAGTTCGATTGGGCAGGCTGTCGCGAATTCGATATTTTTATACACATTTTATTTTTATATTATTACATAAAAAAAAAATCTTAACAAAAGGGCACTTTGACCACTAGGAGCCAAAAGGGCAGGTGCTCAAGCACCCTCCGCCCCCCCCTCTGCACGTGCCTGCTTGCAAGGGTCGATTAACAAAGTTTAGCACTCGTTCTGTGCGTCAGGTGCAGAACCTGGCTTCAAAAAACAGATGCATGAGTGCTGCCAGCATTGCTTTAAAGGTTGCAGAAGTAGAAGGTCAGCTTGTCAGTGCTCAGACCATACGCCGCACACTGCAACAAGTCAGTTTGCATAGGCGTCGTCCCAGAATGAAGCCTCATCTGAAGCTGGCTCACAAGAAAGCCCGCAAACAGTTTGCTGAAGACAACCTGTCCAAGAGCATGAATTACTGGAACCATGTCCTGTGGTCTGATGAGACTAGAAGATAAACTTGTTTGGCTCAGATGGTGTCCTGCATGTGTGGCGATGCCCTGGTGAGGAGTACCAAGACAATTGTGTCTTGCCTACAGTCAAGCATGGTGGTAGTAGCATCATGGTCTGGGGCTGCATGAGTGCAGCTGGTTCTGGGAAGCTGCAGTTCATTGAGAAAAACATGGATGATTCAATTATGTACTGTACATTCTGAAGCAGAACATGATGCCTTCCCTCCAGAAACTAGGCCGAACAACAGTTTTCCAGCATGACCCCAAACACACCACCAAGATGACAACTGTCTTGCTGAGGAAGCTGAAGGTGAAGGTGATGGAGTGGCCAAGTATGTCTCTAGACCTGAACCCTATTAAGCACCTGTGGGGCATCCTCAAGCATAAAAGGTGGAGACGCATCATGTGTCTAACATCCAGCAGCTCCGTGAAGAGTGGAAGAGGATCCCAGCAACAACCTGTGCAGCTCTGGTCAATTCCATGCCCAGGATGATTAAGGCAGTGCCAGATAACAATGGTGCTAACACAATATATTGACACTTTGGACAAGTTCACTTAGGATGTACTCACTTTTGTTGCCAGCTATTTTGACAAAAATAGCTGTATGTTGAATAATTGTCAGGGGACAACAAATCTATACTGCTATACAAGCTGCACACTGACTACTCCAAATATATCCAAGTTTAATTTCTATAGTATTGTCCCTTGAGAAGATACTAAAATGGTTGCTGAAATGTGAGGGGTGTACTCACTTTTGTGACATACTGTAAATGCTACACAATGTGTTGGAGAACAGCGTGTTAAGTGGATATACACATGTATATGGCGTATGACAGTTAGGGGTTTCCAATATTGCTCTATGAAGTTCAGTTTTCTACAGAGTTTAGCTCCAAACCAAATCAAGCACAAATGAATCAGCTTATGGTTTAAGATTACTTTCTGGCAGGTGTGTTCTGGCAGGTTAAAACTAAACTACGCAGTAAAGTGGCTCTTCAGGAGCAGGACTGGACACCCTGGCATATGATGAACACTATACGTATAGATATTTGGCTACTATATTTATAGTTATTATTAAACAGTTGTTCACATGTGTTCTTGCTATATTTTTGGGTCAACTTCAAATAGAATACTGTGGTTTGACAGCTAGAAAGAGTTAAGTAAATGAAAGAAAATGCAATAAAAATGTTATTACCCATACACACATAAAATGACACTGCAGAGACATTCTGAATGGAGCTCAATTTCCCCCTTGAGACTATGGGGTCTCTCACACGTCATTTCATCTGATCTCCCAACAAGGAAAAAAACCTTAGCAACCAAGGACAATTTTAAATGGCAGTAGTTGTTGTTTGCTTTTGAGCTATGAGGAAATGTGCAACAGTTTGCAACCTTGTAATGGCAACACATTTCAAATCAAAAAGTGAAGGAAACAAAAAGGATATTACCTCCGCACTTCACAGGGGATTATAGAAGACATGATAGAGATCATCAAATTACTGAATTCAGAATACATTTCACATTTAGGCAAATTCAAGCCAATACGATCAAATCTGGTCACAGATTTTAGAAGAGCTCCATCAAAATATAATTGTGTATTAGTTCACTTTTCAAAATCACATTTTTACCTTGAATGACCAAGGTCAACACCTGAAGGTTCATTAGTTAATGCATTAGGCATCATGAACAATCCAAGAAGAGCATTTGTTAATTTTAGGTAATGTTCATGTTTACATACACTAATTCATGTACTAAATTAACAGTTCAAACTGTATTATTCATAATGTATTATCAACAAACAAATTAACATTAGACAGTAACATTTTACAATGAGGTTCATTAGCTAACCACTTTAGTTAACATGAACTAAGAATGAACAATAATTCTACAGCATTTATTATTCTTAATGTTAATTCCAGAAATCAGTATTGCACTATTAAAATCAAAAGTTGTGCTTGTTAACATTAGTTAATGTACTTTGATTTAACATGAACTTACAATGAATGACTATTTTCATTGAGTAACATTAACAAAGATTAATAAATACTGTAAAAAAAAAATATTGTTCATTGTTTGTGCATGTTAGTTAATACATTAACCAATAAATAATGGAATCTTATTATAAAGTGTTACCCATTAAACAATATAATATAATATAATTACAAAGTAACAATAACTTAATACTGTTCATTGTTGGTTCATGATACATAATTCATTCATGTTTATATATTTAACATATATAATATAATAATAGTAACCATTTGCATGCCTATTTTGATCCAGAAGTGTACAACTTTTTGTAGTTAAACAGTTAAACATTAGTTTTATCATATTTCAGATTGTGCATACAAACTGTACCAGCTTCTCTTCATGGCTTAAATTTTTCATTTATCAATTATTTATTCATTCATTTGCCATGCCATGTCAGCAGTAATGGCTATATTTTTATTGGGGCAAAAATAAAAACATTTCAATTGCATCACTTAATCAATATCCTTTCAATATAATGTTTAAAATCATTTAACAATTTTGTCTTAAAAAGTCAATATATAAAAAATAACAACGCAGACTAAATTATCAATAATTATATAGTCTTACACCTTATTTTATGATAAAAACTCAGACTTTTTATTTGACATATATTTAATTTAACTGCCCATTAATATATTTTCTGAATAAAAACAGTCTACTATCATTTAAAAATGGACATTCTATTAAAATATGTTTTTTACTCAAAATATTCTTACATAAATCACAAGCTGGTTTTTAATTCATCAGGTAAACACAATAAAGAAAATAAACAGTTGATATTCCCTCATTTGTAGCTCATGCATGAAGATTTTAAAATCAAGTAAAAATGTGAGATTGAAAACCAGTCAGATTTCTACGACTCAGGACAATAGGGTTCATTTCAGGGAAATCTCAGATGGTTCAAGACGTTCTCACTACAATTCACTAGTGTCTTGCTTCCATATTGTCTTGCAGTGGAAGAAATGAAATATAAAGCCTTAAACTCAAGAGAATCACCATTTCAGTTTTGATGGAGCCCTTCTTAAATGAAGCACCAGTGGGGCATTTGAATGGATGCAAGGGAAAGAGAGAGATACAGTCAGAGAGAGCAGAAGTTTGAGAAGACTTACTCTGCCTTGGCTCCCTGGACCAGGAGCGTGTTAATGCAGTCAATGCTGCCAGCACGGGCCGCTTTGTGGAGGGGGGTTTCTCCAACATAGTCCTAAAAGAAACAGAAAGAATCTAAAGCACCAGCTGGGAGTAGGACTGTTATTATAGCATTACTACTATTCTAATATTTCTTAATATGTTTACATTTTAGATAAAATTGTAGTATTTGATTATGTTTATCTCACAATTGCTAGTTTATATCTTGCAATTCCGACTTTTTTTTAGAAGTGATATATAAACTCACAATTGCGAGTTATAAAATGCAATTTTGAGGGGGAAAAAAAATATGTTCTCAATTGACTCAAGTCACAACTGCAAGATATAAACGCAATTCTGACCTTATTTCACAGATTTGCGACTTTATTTCTCATAATTGTGAGATATAAACAATTATTGTGTTATATCATGCAGTTCTGAGAAAAAAAATGTCAGAATTGTGAGATAAAAAGTCATTACCTTTTTTTTTTAATTCAGTGGTAGAAATGGGCTTCCATACACTTTAGTACTTATTTAAACAGTTTTCATCTTAGTTGTAACATTTCTGATTTTCGCTCATCAAAATTAGGTTTTCCCAAGTTTAATCTTTATCCAATATTTCATTTTAGCTTTATGCCAACTACCGAAGATGATTATTAATAGTTTTAGTTAACGATAACACTGTGTCTGCAGACTCCCCAGACTGTTGAACATAGCAGCAATCACCATATTGCTGGAAGTGAAAGTGCAATTTCTCCGACACAACCCAGCTTCATCATTTATTCAGGAGCTAGTGAATCAGCCGGCTGAACCTTTCACCCTGACGGAAAGCTACAGTAAACTCTTAAAGGAGCGGCTGAGCATCAGCCAGCCCTTTTAGCAAAATCCCTGATTCACAAGAGAAGAATGTGGGACAGACTCAAACCTGCTATAGCTTTACACTCCAGCTACATTCATCCCTGCAGTACAAGACATGACTGGGTAAGAGAACAGTCGATGGGACGGGCAATGCCCTTAAATGATTAATGTTGATTTGCCTGAGCCAACGGGGATGAGAAACTAGTCTATATTTGGACAACACACTGGTTACGTAACAACGGCCTAGTAATCTGATTTCTCATACCAATGAATGGTGGGGGCGGAGAATAGATTTGTTCACACGCTGATGGGGATTTCTACATTCTGCACGGATGAAAACACAAAAGTAATACAGTACATTAACATACTCATGAAGGGCCCAGAGTGTCAGTAAACCAAGGGCACTAAGCAAACTAGGGCTGATTGAGTCTGGGTTATCATCAAAAATTAGTAAGTAGCAATAGCCAAAAATACACTGTATGGGTCAAAATCATCGATTTTTCTGCTTATGACAAAAATCTGTAGGATATTAAGTAAAGATCATGTCCTATGAAGATATTTTGTAAATTTCCTACCATAAAATATATCAAAACCTAATTTTTGATTGGTAATATGCATTGCTAAGAACATCATTTGGACAACTCTGAAGGCATATTTTATCAATAATTTCACTTAATTTAATAAGACACTATAGGAACTGTTACCAATCAAATGTAATCAGTATTAACAAAACTGATCTTTTCCACTGCAGGAAAAAAAAGTGCTAGATGCATTTACACCTTTCATGAAGTATTTACATTGTAAAATTGCAACAGTATAGTAGTTGCAGGAGTTTATGAATAAACATGCATTTTCAAAGGAATCTAGTGAGTCAATGATTCTATTTCCCATTCATAAAGACAGTCACTTGCTATATTTCTGAATGAATCAGCCATTCGAAGGAATCAAATGAATGATATGATTCAGTAATCAGCAGAATTCAGCAAAACAAAGTGCTTGGCCACCACCTACTGGCAGATTTAGTTTCATTTTTAAAGTATCTTTTCAGTAACTTTTTCAGATTTAAATGATTTAATATTTTTTGTATTCAAAATGTTATATTTAAAACATTAATCTCATGCCACTTCTGGGCCGCATTAAACATATGAAAATACACCTATGGCCGGGCCACTTTTGTGTTCTTCTGTGTCACACAAATTTTGTTAATACTGATTTTATTTGATTGGTACCTTTTTCTTATTCTACTTGTTTTTATTCTTTATTTCAATTAGAAATTTTAAAAAGCCTACAAAAGAATTTCCAATTTGACATTAAAGATAAACTTTTAATAAAGTTGCCAAAAATGCCATTACAAAGGTAAAAACAAAATTCCCCTTTAATTTTAAATCAGATTTTTTGATTATTGCATAGAAAAAGCTGAAATTCACGTTAGGAGCACAAGTGCTCATAAAAAGAAAAGTAAGTATAGAGCCCTGAAAACAGATACAAAGTCCAGGGCTCGCAAAATCGCTAGCCCGACGTCCCGGGGCTATTGTGTTTTCCAGTCGGGCTACCAAAATGTTTGATCGGCCTGCCCGACGGGCTATCATAAAGTTGAGAGCTCCTGCAGGTGCTTAAAAACTCCTGAACTTAGTTGTATCAAATTTAAGGCCATAAAAAGTTTTAAATATGTTAAATAGTATAAGTAACGTCTCAATTATAATTTAAGAGGTCTTACGGACGGATGAGAATCGCAATAGGGCTGGATTAAACTTCAAAAGGCAATGATGTCATTGAAGAAATATGCACGCTGCACATTTCAAAGACAAAACGTGGCACTGATGTCTTTATACGAATGTTTCTGAAGAGAACGACTGTCCTCAGAAACGTGTCGTTGGCATTTTCATTTCATGCCTGATAAAACTGCGTTAATGCTATGGCTGGGAATCGATTCCAAAAAGAATCGATTCCTCGATTCCGAGGCACTGGGAATCGAGAGTCGATTCCAACGTTTGGAATCGATCCTCTCAAGAGGAATCGACTGCTCATTCAGAGCCGTTTTCAGTTCAACAAAACTTACCTCTTAAACGGAAGGCTGCATTCCATGAAGGCTGCATATTTCGGCTGCAAGTCATCAAACGTCGATTGACGAAAATAAACGTAATAAATTTACCCATTAATTTGCCTCTTGCTCGCTAATAGTTATTATAGTCTGATTCATTTCCACGAAAAGATTCGTTCGGATAGATCATTTAAATGAACCAATTCAAAAAAACGATTCAGATGTTATTTTACGGGAGAACTGGCTCATGATGTCCACAATTTTGAGCGCTGCACGACAGAATAGATCATGACGTGTCTTGATCTTATTTACATCTTAAATAAATGCTATTTTTAATCTTTCTATCAGCCAATGATAACTCTGAAAGAAAACGCAGAGAGCACGTATCAGTGGCCGAGAGCGCATCTGATTGACAGCTACGCCACGAGCTCTTATATCATCCTGCATTTATTGCGAAATTATAGCTCTTATATCAGTGTTGTTGTTAAAGTTCTGTTTATTTTGTTTCAGTGTATAGTTTGCTAATTTTGTCATTTTATACACGTCACATCTTGTTTTATTCATGCAATAAATGCATGTCCACTGCTGAGCTGTGGGTTATGACTAATTTCCTGGGCAATGAATTACAATTTGAAATCAGTCAGAGCTACAGAAAAATAGTATATATATATATATATATATATATATATATATATATATCTTTTTTTTTTTTTTTTTTTTACAAATTAAGCTTCATATTATGAGAAGGTAACTTTATACGACCTTTACATCCTGCATTTATTGCGAAATTAGCTTCCTCCAATCTAAAAAACAAGAATCGAAAAAGAATCGAAACAACAGTGAGGAATCGATTCTGGAATCGAATCCAATCGATTCCAGAACCAGGAATCGGAATCGATTCCAAAATTTTCGGAATCGCACAGCCCTAGTTAATGCTGCTTCGTGTACAGCTGTTACTATGGAAACCGTAATATTTCAGCGCTCCTAAAGCGCCCCCTCATGACAGAGAATCAATTTTTTTATGGTCAAATGATTGCATTTATCGACCCATGTTTTTATGCAGCAAACACAGAGTTGTAAATGTAAAAAGTTAAGGTGCCTTCTAAAAATCTAAACAAGTACAGTAATATTTATGTTTTAAATAAATATAATAAACTATATATTCAATTTATCCCTTTTAATGGTATAAAGGATGAAATGCCATAGTGTAAGATATTGTGTTTTTGTGTGAAACTGTATCTGAATTTTAAATCATGCCATTTTATAGCTTAATATTCCACTTTACATTGTCCACTCCCATTACTGTTTATTTTACTTGTGCAGATCTTAAAAAGGGTCATGAATTGCTTTAAATTAATATTTAAAAATTCTGCAGATGCAGTAAATGAAATAAATATAAAGAAATAAAATTACTTCCTTGATATTTGTGTATTAAAAACGTTTTTTAAAAACTCCTATCTGATTTTCTATATTTAAAAAAAAAAAAAAAAAAGTATTTTTTTTATTTGGGCTAGTTAAATTAATTTCCGGGCTACCAAAATCTGAAGAGTTCTAATTTTGAAATTATGCGAGCCCTTAAGTCCAATTTCTGATTGGAAGAATCACATTCAAAGTGGATGTAAAACATTGCGCACATTATGTGGCCAGCTGTAAGCTAAGCAATGTAAACAACTGCTTTGTGTTGTGTCTAATATCACTCCCTTAAAACAAGCTCTTCCTTATCTTCACTTGTTTGGAACACTTCTTGCTGTTTTCTCACATAACTTCATGTTTGTTCACTTTCAAATGTAAACAAAGCACTCCTACATGCTTGCCTTCAAAAAAGGTGTGTCTCATATATAGTGTCATAAAACTGTGATGCTTTACCTGTCTGTTTATATCAGCTCCAGCCTGCAGCAGCCAGAGCAAGCACTGAGGATGACCCCCGAAGGCAGCAATATGAGCAGGTGTCTGAGCAAACCGAGAGGTCGCAGAGTTCACACCACATCCCACCTGCATCAGACGCATTACACACTCCAGCTGCGGGACAGGAGAGGACACAAGTAAAAGTGCCTTTAATTAGAACTCAACTGATAGGGGCTTTTCAACGGCTGATGCCGATATTGAAAATACAACACATAAATGCATATTTATGCAACACTTCTGGTAATCATCCAACTGGGCAATGTACCTGGGTAAGAAAACAATTGCATTTGATACATAATGGAAACATTTAGTGCATCAAAGTTTGTTACTCTTGTGTTTCAACATTCCTTGTTGATCGTTCCTGCAAAACCTCAAATTTCACCCCGACTCTTCCTGTTATTCATCTACTCAACAGTGCCTTAAAACCAAACTATTCTTGTCTGAACACTCCCATGCTTCGGAAGACATAACACCCATCCAGATAAAGCCAACAACACAGAAAGTGGGAGTGGCACCAGAACAGAGATTTATTACTTCCTCATTACTATTTTCGTAAGCCATATCAGATTCAGCATTAGAATTCAACTGGAAAAATCTAGCTTGATCTAAAACCCCGCTGATCTCACACTGACACTTAGGGATTTCCCTTTGAGTATGAAAGGCTGAAATGCAAGTTCATGCATGCATCCTGTGGAGCTTTGAAAGTCAATGCAATGCAGAAAATGCTTTCCCTTTTCAGTAATTCATTTCTAAAAATAAACCGAATGTTGATGTGTTCATAACAGCCTGCTGACTCTCACACTTCATGCGGTTGGGTAACCTCAGGACATCTGAAAATACAACACATCGGCTACATAGCAGGTAATGTAGCTCTTTAGAAAGTGAGGGAAACCTGAAGTTCAACATCATTACCTGAGGAAAGACTACACCCACAGGTATCAATGCAAAATTACACTTTTGACATACTCTGTCAAAATATGACCACACATGGAGCTCGATATCTGAAAAAAAGACTGAGCTGGTTTGTTTAGTGAATCAAAAACACTTATGAATAAGTGAAAGCAGTTGAAACGTATTGTGTCCAAAATGAAACAAAACAAGAACTGTTGCTGTGTTGTTTTATCTAATTATGCTTCTAAAACCGGTTATCCAGAAATTCCGGTTTTAGAAGCATTATTACATAAACATTATTACAAATGAATAAATGAAATGTCATATATTTTTTTCTCATGGTATTTGGTATTAAATGTCAAAAGTTTTTGAACAGTAAGATTTTCCATGTTTTTTTTTTGTTTTTTTTTAAAGAAGTCTCTTCTGCTCACAAAGCCTGCATTTATTTGATCCAAAGTACAGCAAAAACAGTAACATTTTGAAATCTTTTTACTAATAATTGCTTTCTATTTGAATATATCTTAAAATGTAATTTATTCCTGTGATCAAAGATACATTTTCTGCATCATTACTCCAGTCTTCAGTGTCATGTGATCCTTTATAAATCATTCTAATATACTGATTTGCTGTTTAAGACACATTTTTAATCAATATTTCAAAAAGTTAAGTTCATTTTTATGACTTTTTGACGAATAGAAAGACCCAAAGATCAGCATTTATCTGAAATAAAAAGCTTTAACATTATACACGACACCATTCAAAAGCTTAGAGTCAGTGTATATATATATTTATATATATATATATAGAGAGAGAGAGAGAGAGAGAGAGAGAGAGAGAGAGAGAGAGAGAGAGAAAAATTATATTATAGAAATTAATACTTTTATTTGGCAAGGATGCTTTAAATTGATCAAAAGTGATAATGTATAATGCTACAAAAGATTTCTATTTCAGATAAATGCTGTTCTCCTAAACTTTCTATTCATCAAAGAAACCTGATCAAATTCAGCTCAACGGTTTTCAACATAATAAAAATAATTAATATTTTTTGAGCAGCAAATCAGAATGATTTCTGAAGGATCATGTGACTGGGGTAATGATGCATTGAAATCACAGGTATCAATTGCAAAAAGAAAACATTTATCTTGAATAGGATTTTTTTTTTTTTGTCAAAATGTTACTGTTTTGCTGCACTTTGGGTCAAATAAAGGCAGGCTTGGTGAGCAAAAGAGACTTACTGTTCAAAAACTTTTAACTGGTAGTGTATTATATCGGTTCTGTCGACATTTTAAAATGATTTCATCATTTCACATCAATAGCAACTGCATCTCTTTCCAATAAATATTGCTTCTCCAAAATAACGTGACTAAAAGAATTCATAATGAATACGGACTCGTAAAATTCGTTTATCTTCGTTTCGGTTTTGCTCTTTTACAACCAACATGGTTTTATAATCACAAGACAGGCTTGTTTAAAACAACAAAATGAAAAAAAAAAAAAACAGATTTAAAAAGAAGAAAATCCGCAGTTCATTCATTGAATGTATGCGCAACGTTCAACTAACGTTACCATTGTACCGTCAGCGCAAGTGAAATTCGACAAGACGACATTTGCATGATTTCATTATCATCTTCTGATGAGGTCTGAGCAGTGAGCATCATTCACGAATAACTTTACATCTTTGAAAACGCATGAAAAAATGAAGGGTGCAATACATAGCATTGTATTAAGGAGAGTAACAAATAATGGTTTCATCGGCGCATCTAGGTGACAATTAATGACACATACTGCTTATAAATGAATTCGCTTATGTACCTTGCCGAAGTGTGCAGCCCAATGTAGAGGAGTCCACCCGTAGAAAGAGTCTTCCACAGACAACTGGTCCGTGCTGCACTGAAGGAGCGAGCACAGCGCGCCCACATCTCCATCTCTGCACGCGCGATGAAGAGGGAAGCGAATATTCAGCACCTCCTCACTAGAAAACCCAGACTCCAGTGCCACCGACATGAGTGCGCAATAGAAATTCTCGCCTTTATTAATACGTGGAAATAAAAATCGCCACAAAAATGGTGGACTTCACGATGTCTGCTCTTATTAAGTGCACCGCCCAAACAAAGCGCTTACAAAGGGGAGGCGAGACGAGACGCACGGCGTGCTCACATACACACATCACAGTTGCGCGGGCGCTGAAGGAACGAAACTTCACATTGGCATCTCCAAAACTCAAAACGGATCAGTTAAGAGTCAGGATTGGAGCTACGCATGCCCACTTGCAATATAACAGTATTCCAAAGCCCGAAATGGACTACTTCAGACTGAAGCCGCGCATGCCCACTAGAAAAGAAACGTAAAACAAAATCAGAAACGGATCATTTGAGACACGGATTAAGCCTGCATACTTAACACAAAACTCGAAATGGATCATTTGGAACTCGGATTTAGTCTGCGCATGCTCAGTACAACATATTAACTCTCAAAACCAGAAATGGATTCATCGAGAAACTTCACTGACTGAAGCTGCGCATGCTCAGTAGAAAATAAACGTGCGACAAAAGCAGAAACGGAGAACTGGAGGATCCGGAGGATGGAGTCACGCATGCGCACACGCAGTCCGAACGTATTTAACAATTCTTCTATCTGTTTCCATGCATTATGACCTTTTTTATTCACAAGGTTTTGATGTTATCCTATTTTGAAAGTTACTTCTCTTATTAGCTATAGGATGTTTAATTATTATTACAATACCTCAAACGATCTCCTAGAGTAAACACATAGAACAAACGTTTTAGTAATACGAATTAATACATATTAAATAGTTTTCAGGTGTTGTCATACTAAGCTGTTGCAGATTGTGACTAACTTGCATTATGAAATGGTATTTTAAACAAGCACTGCGAAGGAAGTATACATTTAACAAATAAAAAGCTTCCTGCTCTATGCTTCTAAACATATATAGTTGAAGTCAAAAGTTTTCATAGACCTTGCAGAATCTGCAAAAAGTTAATTATTTTACCAAAAAATGACCAGGGATCATACAAAATGCATTTTTTTTTATTTAGTACTAATATATATATATTTTTTGTGATAGTTGTTTGTCCTGAACAGTTAAGCTGCCTGCTGTTCTTCAGAAAAATCCTTCAGGTCCCACAAATTCTTTGGTTTTTCAGCATTTTTGTGTATTTGAACCATTTCCAAAAATGACTATGATTTTAAGATCCATCTTTTCACGCTGAGGACAACTGAGGGACTCATATGCAACTGTTACATACGTTTCAAATGCTCACTGATGCTCCAGAAGGAAACAATGTATTAAGAGCCAGGGGTGAAAACTTTTGAAAAGAATGAAGATGTGTACATTTTTCTTATTTCTTCAAAAAATAAAAAATAAAAAAATCCCCCTCCCACGAGTCCATCAGTTGTCCTCAGTGTAAAAAGATGGATCTCAAAAGCATAGTCATTGTTAGAATGGGTTCAAATACACAAAAATGCTGAAAAACTAAATAATTTGTGGGATTTTTCTGAAGAACAGCAGGCAGTTTAACTGTTCAGGACAAACAAGGGACTCATGAGCAACTATCACTAAACAAAAACAACACAGCTGTGGATCATTCAGGTAACAACACAGTATTAAGAACCAAGTGTATGTAAACTTTTGAACAGGGCGATTTTTATAAATTCAACTATTATTTCCTCCTGTGGACTATATCATATATCAATAAGATATTATATATATCAATAAGATATTTCTCATAAAATATGTTTACATATAGTCTATATGTAAACATATTTTATGAGAAATATCTTATTCAGGTCAGTACTAAATAAAAAATAACATCCATTTTGAATGATCCCTCTTATTTTGCTAAAATAATTAACATTTTGTAGATTCTGCAAGGTGTATGAAAACTTTTGACTTCAACTGTACTATGAGGATGAGTACGAACAAATCTTTAAAACCTCTCCATCTTTATGAAAGCAAACCTCTATCTTACAAACTAAAATCAAGTCCAGACACAGCCATGTGTTTGCACAGAGTGAACAATACAAAACAGAAACAGTTATAAGTAAAACTTTCATGTTAGTTTAATACATAGAATAGCAAACTATATCTAAAAGTGACAGCCACTTTGAATTATTTGTAATCTGTCCCACGTACTAAATAAGGATTGTGAGTAGCTGACAGAAAACAAGGTGTTAAACAGCTTAATGTAAGGAGAACATCCACTATAAAGGTAAAGCATTTGTTTGAACACTTGAAAGTGAACATTTTCAAGCGGACCAATAAATAAATTGCAGCTAGTAGTAAGACAGCAATTCATTCATAAAGGGACAGTGTTAAAACCATCTGTTGGTGGGTTATCATGTACAAATCTAAACATTGGCAAACATAACGCACACATCTAATGACATGGATGTTATAAAAACAAAACAGTGTATGACGTTTATAAAGGGCCACCACACAGACATGAAAGTGGAGTAGTTGAAACTGTATTGCAGAACTACAAGAGGCACTTTAAAAGAAAAGAAAAAAGATGCTCAACAATGTACTTCACTTTTATTTAATATGAGTAGCATTGAGATGCAGACCTTTAGTCTTTATAATGACCATGAAAAGAGAAATTGATACACACACACACACACACACACACAGTTTAGCTTTCAAACAACTTCTTGAAAGCACTGCTTATCTCCTGGATCATATCAGAGGTGGTGGTAGATCTGCTGTGTTTGTGGAAGGCCTGCCGATTACATTGCCTTGTCAAAGACGTAGCACCGAATGCAGCTACCATTGAGGGATTCATGCTGTAAAAAAAAACAATTGCTATTAAACTGAAAGTGATATGCGATGACGCACCAAATAACTACTGAAGATGGAGGAACTTACCCCTTAGTTGCATCTGGAGGTGAGCTGAACGCCCAATGGGCGAAGACTCCTAAGGAACCGGAGAGCAGATCTCCCTGTCCTCCACAACGCCGACCACTGCCCTCTTGACTACAGGTCAGCACTGAGAGCAGGTTAAAATAAGCATGTTAGAGAAATGGTGCACTAGAACCTTATGAAGTTTTGATGTTTTAGGAAAATCACTAACTGTTCTTTCCGTCAGTAATAATGTCTTCCTCCCCCTTCAAAACCAAGGTAAGGTGGCCCATGGCGATGCTCAGTTGCTGAGCACTTCTCTTGCGGTCGGTGCTGTCCAGAGGTTCATGATGCTGAAATCAAAGTTTAATTTACTATGCATACACTGATTTATGTTTTTTCTCTATATTCCCACTCTTGTATTATATTGCATTATACAGTGTATCTGGAAAGTATTCACAACGCTTAATTTTTTCCACATTTTACGTTACAGCCTTATTCTAAACTAGATTAAATTCATTATTTTAATAGTCATCATTAATTCCACAAACAATATGGAAAAAATAATAATACATAAAAATCACATGTACATGAGTATTCACAGCCTTTGCTCAATACTTTGTTAAAGCGCATTTGGCACCAATTACAGCCTCAAATCTTTTTGAGTATAATGCTGCAAGCTTGGCACACCTTTTTTTGGGGGGCAGTTTCTCCTATTTTTCTTTGCAGTACCTCTCAAGCTCCATCAGGTTGGATGGGGAGCATCAGTGCACAGACATTTTCAGATCTCTCCATCGGGTTCAAGTCTGGACTCTGGCTGGGCCACTCAAGGACTTGAGAGTTGCCCCATAGCCATTCCTTTTAGTATCTTGGCTGTGTGCTTAAGGTTGTTGTCCTGTTAAAAAAGATGAATGTCACCCTAATTTCTCTAAAACAGGTTTTCTTCAAGGATGTCTCTGTACATTGCTGCTTTCATCTTTCCCTCGATCATGACTAGTCTCCCAGTTCCTGACGCTGAAAAACATCCCAACGGCATGATGCTGCCACCAACGTGCTTCACTGTAGGGATGGTATTTTGTTTTTTTATGGTCTGAGAGTCCTTCAGGTGCCTTTTGGCAAACTCCAGACAGGCGGTCATGCGCCTTTTACTGAGGAGGGGCTTCCATCTGGCCACTCTACCGTACAGACCTGATTGGTGGAGTGCTGCAGAGATGGTTGTTCTTCTGGAAGGTTCTCCTCTCTCCACAGAGAAACGTTGGAGCTCTTTCAGAGTGACCATCGTCTTGGTCACCTCCCTGACACGACCCGGCTCTAGGAAGATTCCTGGTGTTTCCAAACTTCTTCGATTTATGGATGATGGAGTCCACTGTGCTCATTGGGACCTTCAGTGCTGCAGAAATTTTCCTGTACCCTTCCCCAGATCTGTGCCTTGATACAATCCTGTTTTGGAGGTCTACAGACAATTCCTTGGACTTCATGGCTTGGTTTGTGCTCTGACATGGACTGTTAACTATGGGACCTAATATAGACAGGTGTGTGCCTTTCCAAATCATGTCCAGTCAAGTTGTAGAAACATCTCAAGGATGACCAGTGGAAACAGGACGCAACTGAGCTCAAATTTAAGTGGCACGGCAAAGGCTTTGAATACGTACATGCGATTTTTTTCTTTTTCTTTTTTTAAATATATTTGCAAAGATTTCAAACAAAGTTTTTTCACATTGTTGGGTATTGTTTGTAAAATCTGGAGGAGAATAATGAATTCAATCCATTTTAGAATAAGGCTGTAACATAACCAAATGTGGAAAAAGTGAAGCGCTGTGAATACTTTTCCAATGCACTGTAGATTTTTTCTGTTTTTCTCATATTAGTGTTACATTTCAGCTCTACTGTGTAATTCCTATGCATGTCTGCAGTATCATGTAATGTTTGCACTACGTCTGTACAAGCTCCATCACCAAGACAAATTCTTTGTGTAAACATACTCTGCAAGTGTATGTTTGTAAAGGTATTTTATTTGTTTTGGGTTTTTCTTTTTAATGGGAAAACAAGTAGTTTTCTAGGACAGTGGTTCTCAACTTTTTTGATTCCAAGGCTGACCTTTGTCCATGACAATATATCTAACCTGGGGGTTAGATATAAACCCCTAGGGGTCTCCATATACTGGTGACCAATGGGCTGAAGGTCCAAATTGCAGTTTCAATGCAGCTTCAAAGGGCTCATGATCCCAGCCTAGGAATAAGGGTCTTATCTAGCAAAACAATGTCATTTTCTAAAATAAAAAAGTATATACTTTTTATCCACAAATGCTCATCTTGCACTAGTTCTGTGATACGCATCTTCACACATCATGTAATCACATTTGAAAGGTCACAGATGGTTAGTTCTTCAATCTTCATCTATGTACTTTGGTTTAAAAAGCTAGGGTAGGGCGAAAAACTCAATTTCATTTTCTTTTTCAACTTCAAAATTGTCCGACATCATCGTTTTACCTTTTGGCTACATCATGTGTGACCATTCCAACTTTATTATGTAATGTATAAAGTCGTAGACACGCATTGCAGAACTAGTGCAAGATGAGCATTGTGGTTAAAAATTATATTCCTTTTTTTTCTTTTTTTTTTAAGAAAATTACTAATCGTTTCGCTAGACCCTTATTCCTTATTCTGCTCAAAATATATTATCCATTTAGAATTGGAGTAGTTTTTTATGCTGCTAAGAGGCCCAACAGCCATGTACATGTGGGATCACTTCTGAAATGATTGATATAGTGATAACCATAGCAATAGACAGGATAAAAAAAAGTCTATTTATCATGAGTCAGCAACACGTTTATGTAAGTATTTCTGAAACGCTGTTGTGATTCTTTGTAAAAGTAATGACTTGCAAATCTTATAATCCTTTGAGTGTATATTGTTATTCTTGTTAAGGTGGTGCTTAGGAGCCGTTCCTTTGGTTCATTACATCTGCACTTTACTAAAGCCCCTCACTAAGTTCAGAAGCACCCTCAGTTATCTGATTCTGGAACGGGGCCTGCAGTGAAAGCAATGTTTTTAAAACAAAGACTCCGTTTATATGCGGTAATACCATCTTTGTCAGGTGATCTGATCACAAGTGAGCATATGAGACACATTTGAGCTGCACACAATACTAGGCAAAGTATCAGCCTAGCCTGATCAGACTGATCACCTGAGACGAATATCAATACCATATGTAAAAAGAGCCTTACACATTACATACAAACAGAACCTGCTCAGCTACACAGAAGATATTAGCACATTCAAAACTCACCATAGCCTCATACAGACGAGTAAACTCCATAAAGTTAGGTGTGAGGATGCCTCTCTGATATCCTTGAATGACTGACGGTTCTTTTGCCACTAACCAAAGCCCATCCTGTAAAAAACGAATGCACAGAGTGACTATCCGGCAAATCCCTAGCCTGCTAATTCAGTGAACTATTGATGCCCGTCTCTCGACTATAAATGTTGGTTAAAGATCATGTTTTAACTTATGTTATGTTAGACAATATGCAAAACATCATTATTACTGTGGTCTATAAAAAACAATTCTGAGCTCTGACCCAGTTCTTATTCTTTACACTAAATCTGTTGGCTGTTGCCAAAATGCCAAATATGAAAGCATATTGATCAGCTACATCAAAAGCATCATTGAAAACAGTACTCACAGCATCAATGATGATTGGTATTCCTCTGAGTTTTGACCTCTCAATAATCTCCTAAAATGAAACATTAGCCAAACATTATTTCTTTTAAACCAATTCACAATATTGTCAAGCTCTCTAGGAATACATTTTACAAAACATAAAAGGGTTTAAATGTGTGGACACACAAATTCCTTTTCCACATTTGTGACCCTAGACGACAAAACCAGTCATAAGTCGTAAGTATATTTGTAGCAATAGCAAAAAATACATGGTATGGATCAAAATGTTTCTTTTATGCCAAAAGTTTCTTTTATGCCGATTATCTTAATATTTAGATTTTTTCTGCACTCTAGATATTTAAATAGTCGTATCTCAGACAAATATTATGTTATCCCAACAAACGATACATCAATGGAAAGCTTATTTAAGCTTTCAGATGATATATAAGTGTCAGTTTAAACAAAATGACCCTTATGAGTGGTTTTGTGATCCAGGTTCACATTTGAGAAAAACTAGTCAATAAAACTGTAAAATAACACAAACTAAAGCATGAGAAACTTTTCAACCAACAAATTAAACATGTAAACATATGCCTTTAGATCAAGAGGTTTATCCAAGTTTGTGGTTGGTACTATAAAAGAAAATCTGAAATAATTTACTTTTTAAAAAACAAGAGATACTAATGCTTTTTGTGTTTCATTTTATCACTTACTAAATTGCCACATGGAAGTCATAAGATGTTTTGTTTTTGTAAGTATAATTTCTCTTGCCTTAGCATTCTTCAGAAGCATATCCTCCCTTCCCAGACCTGGTCCCACAACCAGACTGTGAAGCCTGGGCAGCCATTTCTCAATCTCCTCCACAGCATTAGGACTATCTCTGGAGATACACAGCCGGGTGAGAAACAGAACCATCATGCTCAAATCTCTCTCGACACGACGACAAATCAAATGCGTTTCAGCTGGTTAAATGGACTGAATCAAATAACCCTGGAGGAGGTCCATTAAAAAAATCAATTGTCAAAACTCTCCTGTTGGCCACCAGAGATATTTAATAAAATTCGCTTGCAATCAAAGATCATATCTAATAAGAGTTCCTGCTTACAGCACTGGATGGACAATGAGTTCAGGACTGTAGGACTTGATGACTGGAGCTGCATCTTTGGTGCAGAACACATGAGACAGATCAGCTCCCTAGAAAACAGGCATGAGTAGAAGGTTATGGGACTGATAGATTTGCCAATATTTCAGCATTTTGACATTATCAGATAAGTATCTTATTAAAGACAAAATGCAGATAAGAAAGAAAAAATTGTTTTTAACAGAATACTTACTGCTTTTAAAGCGGAGATAGCCGCAAAGTAAGGTGCTCCTGTGTACCTAACAAGAACAATATAAAAATATAAGCTCTGACCAAGCAAATTCACATATAAACAGAAAAGAACAGTATGTTATGTACTATAACACTCACATCACAGTACATAGCACCTTATGAAACACAGTTGTGGCAGAGCATGGCTTCATGGCTTGAGGTTGAATGTGAAAAAGTGAGCAAGTTAGGTGCAAGTTCTAGAAATTACACCGTCTAATCACAACAGCTCCGGAAAAAGAGGAAATACAGGTGCTGGTCATGTAATTAGAATATCTTCAAAAAGTTGATTTATTTCACTAATTCCATTCAAGAAGTGAAACTTGTATAATGTATACATTCATTCCACACAGGCTGATATATTTCAGTGTTTATTTCTTTTAATTTTGATGATTATAACTGACAACTAATGAAAACCCCAATTCAGTATCTCAGAAAATTAGAATATTGTGAAAAGGTTCAGTACTGAAGACACCTGGTGCCACACTCTAATCAGCTAATTAACTCAAAACACCTGCAAAGGCCTTTAAATGGTCTCTCAGTCTAGTCCTGTAGGCTACACAATCATGGGGAAGACTGCTGATTTGACAGTTGTCCAAAAGACGACCATTGAGACCTTGCACAAGGAGGGCAAGATGCAAAGGGTCATTGCAAAAGAGGCTGGCTGTTCACAGAGCTCCGTGTCCAAGCACATTAATTGAGAGGCGAAGGGAAGGAAAAGATGTGGTAGAAAAAAAGTGTACAAGCAATAGGGATAGCCGCACCCTGGAAAGAATTGTGAAACAAAGCCAATTCAAAAATGTGGGGGAGATTCACAGAGTGAACTGGAGCTAGAGTCAGTGCTTCAAGAACCACTACGCACAGACGTATGCAAGACATGGGTTTCAGCTGTCGCATTCCTTGTGTCAAGCCACTCTTGAACAACAGACAGCGTCAGAAGCGTCTCGTCTGGGCTAAAGACAAAAAGGACTGGACTGCTGCTTAGTGGTCCAAAGTTATGTTCTCTGATGAAAGTAAATTTTGCATTTCCTTTGGAAATCAGGGTCCCAGAGTCTGGAGGAAGAGAGGAGTGGCACAGAATCCATGTTGCTTGAGGTCCAGTGTAAAGTTTCAACAGTCAGTGATGGTTTGGGGTGCCATGTCATCTGCTGGTGTTGGTCCACTGTGTTTTCTGAGGTCCAAGCTCAACACAGCTGTATACCAGGACGTTTTAGAGCACTTCATGCTTCCTGCTGCTGACCAACTTTATGGAGATGCAGATTTCATTTTCCAACAGGACTTGGCACCTGCCCACAGTGCCAAAGCTACCTGGTTTAAGGACCATGGTATCCCTGCTCTTAATTGGCCAGCAAACTCGTCTGACTTTAACCCCATAGAAACTCTATGGGGTATTGTGAAGAGGAAGATGCGATATGCCAGAGCAAACAATGCAGAAGAACTGAAGGCCACTATAGCCGTGTTTCCACTGTCGGGCCAAAAGCGGGCGTGCTAGTGCGTGCCAGGGCCAGTCGCGTTTCCACTGTCACTTCCGGGGCCTGATCGTGCCTCATCGGTGCTTCCTCAGGGCCAATGGCCCGGGTTTTTCGGCCCTACGAAAACCTTGGGCCAAAGCGGGCCAGCTGGGGCTTGGGTGTGGTCAAAGTGAAAGGCGGAGTTTATGCAAAGTTCCGGTAAGCGTGCGGTCAGGTAAAAGTGTATCTGCGGTAAGATACGCATTTCGCTGTATTACATAGTGCTAAGAACTCAAAAACTTAAAATGGAGAATCGTCAGTACTGGTCTGTGGAAGATACCAGGGCTCTTCTAAGTATTTGGGGTGAGAACAATTGTACAACGGCAGTTTGACGGCATCTGCAGAAACGAAGACGTGATAAAATACATCGTTGCTGAACTTGCAAAGCTAAATATCCAGTTCAGTTCGAGACAAGTTGAAGAAATTCCGGTCGCAGTACAAAGCCATAAATTACAGACAACTATGTGATGAAAACATTACATAAACGCATGTCTGATGAGTATACTCTTATTTAAATTTGGACAAATGCAAATAAGATGCTATAAAAATGCGATCTGATGTATAAGTTGATTTACATCGACCAAAAAAAAAAAAACCCAAAAACTCACCAACACACCTTGATAACATGTTAACATACACTGTATCTGTACCTAAATAAAGGCATAAAAGATTATACTAGAAGTACAACTGTGTCGTTATTTTTTGCAGTAGTGTGTAGATTGTATTACATAAAAAAAATGTTGCATACTAAGTTAGACAAAAGATTTGTGTGTAGGTCATAAAAACAAAGCTTCTTTTCACATGATTTATTACTGTAATATATTACAAATATTGCTGCTGCATTAACAACTGTTGCAGAGCACTTCTTGCATCAGAACAGACATCGCCAACATTACAAGGCGTTTCTGCATTCGCTGTATTCGGCTTCCACGTCGCTGTATTGTTCTTTTTTTAGCCTTGCAGCTAACATAAGCTTTCGGCGTAAACGCCGCTGAGCCTCCATCTTCGCATCTGGGTTTCGCTGCCTTGTCTTCCACCAAGAAAACACCGAAAGGAGCAAACAAACAGCCGCTTCGGCTCTCTCCATTTCGTTCGTTCGATAATCACACTGGCCCACCTGATTTACTTTCAATCTCCCCGCTGAAAGGGGAGGGGTTTCGTGACGTTTGATCCAAGGAGGTGTGCAAAGGGTGGGTTTGCGCAGCGAGGCTAATGGCTCAATAGTGGAAACGCAGCTTACTTTTGGCCTTGGTGCTCGAAACTCGAGGCCATTGGCCCCGCCCAGCACGCTCTAAGCACTGGCCCGACAGTGGAAAAGCGGCTTATCAGAGCAACCTGGGCTCTCATAACACCTGAGTAGTGTCACAGACTGATCGACTCCATGCCACGCCGCATTGCTGCAGTAATTCAGGCAAAAGGAGCCCCATTTAAGTATTGAGTGCTGTACATGCTCATACTTTTCATGTTCATACTTTTCAGTTGGCCAAGATTTCTAAAAATCCTTTCTTTGTATTGGTCTTAAGTAATATTCTAATTTTCTGAGATACTGAATTGGGGATTTCATTAGTTGTCAGTTATAATCATCAAAATTAAAAGAAATAAACACTTGAAATATATCAGTCTGTGTGGAATGAATGTATACACTATACAAGTTTCACTTCTTGAATGAAATTAGTGAAATCAACTATTTGAAGATATTCTGATTATATGACCAGCACCTGTACATTTAGACTGAAATTGTAAAAATAAGTATAATTTTTTATATATTCTCCTGGTCAAACTTTACAGTAGGTAGCTTTGTACTTGACAATTTGATACCGCATACTTATAGGAGAAGTTCAGAATAAACTTAGTTCCTCGTCTGTGTACTTCGGTTTAAAAAAGGTAGGACAGGGTGAAAAACTCCATCTCATTTTCTCCTCCAACATTGTTGTTTTACCTTTTTGTAAAGCATGTTTGACTTTCTTTGCATGTTCGATTTGTAAACACTGCGTTGGTACTTCCGCCTAAATCACATGTGCGTTACATAACGCGCGAGGTCGAGCTAGTGTAAGACGAGCATTTGGGGTTAAAAAGCCACCACTGAAGTCCCCTATACTTTAGTAAGTGTATAGCCCTGAGAAAGATCTGTGCAGCACTTACTCTTGACATCCTCCAATGATTCCAATGCGTCCGTCCTGACCCTTGTGTTTTTTGGATGTAAGTGGAGGAATTGTGTTTCTTACAAGAGGAATGATATTGTCCATTGCTGCCGTTCCCAGAGAGAAAGAGCGCTCTATGACTGAGACAAGAACACAGTAACAACAATCATTAAGGGTTGTACTCTGTTAAATAAAAGTTTCAACCAAAATGAAAATTCTGCAATTTCTTTTGCATTAATTTGTCAATATGTTGTATGTAAGAAGAATATTTTGAAAATCTTTATCAGATCAGAACTGTTCATAGTCTTTCAAGCTCCAAAATGCCCAAAAACATCATAAAAGAATGAAAAGCCCATACAAGTTGTGCTCTATATCTGAGTCTTCTGAAGCCATTTGAGTTTGAAACTCAGGCTTGTATTCATCAAATCGGTCTCTCTGATGTAACTCCTAGTTCCCATTTTACAAAATCAAACCACTGCAACTTCAGTTACAACACTTCTGAGAACCTACTATCATTTTAACATCTGAATGTGAACGCAAATGATATTTCAGAGCTTAAGCACTAGACAGGATTATCAGTAAATAATGACTAAAATATTAGTTTGTTCCACATAAAGCCTCAGAAGACTTGGAGTATGGCTATAATATTGACTACTTTTATGTTTTTGGAGCATTTTGGTCAGAATACAGGTTCATTGTACTGAAAATATATCAGTGTACATTGAAGTCATTCACTTTTTAATGTAATATTAACTTACTTCATTTGTCTTTTTTATGTTAAGAGGTGGAAAATACATAAATGCCTTGAATATTGGGGTAATATTAGGTCAAAGCATTTCTTAGGCAAGTTGTTTGATGAGAGAAAGAGATGAAATGTAGTTGCCAAAAAATATTTTTTAAAATGACTATTATTCTGATGATGGCACAGACTGATCTTTGGTTGGCCAATTATTGGAAAGGGGGCGCACCATGCCTGGCCACATATGCTAATCTAATAATCAAGTTGCTTATCTATTTTTCTGCTTTCAGTATTTAATAAAGCATCTTTCCTTCAGCTCAAACAGTTGAGCGTGGAGCTAGCAATGCAAGGTCATGGGTTTGATTCTCAAATGTAATTGTCATTTTGAATAAAAATGTCTGTCAAATGCATAAATGTAAATCAGAAATGAATGACCCCAATGTAGACAGACCAAAATACCTGCCTCAAATCTTGCAAATCTCTTTGTGTTCCAGTAAAAAAGATAAATAAATACACAGTAATAATAACAATAACATCAGAATTTCCATCTCTGTAAGAACTACCCTATTCAAGGAACTTTAGCAGTAAAACATTGGTTTAAACGGCGATTTATGACTTTATAACAAATGGAAATTCAAAATAAAAGGCAACTCTACACGAACATTGAGTTTCACCCTCTTCCATGAGCAGACCTGGGCCAGCTGATTGGCTGTGGCTGGCAAACTCGGTCAAGGCAGGCGGATGGTTACGATTCCCGAAAGGGGGACGTGTGAGGGGTATGGTGGGATTAGTCTGGGGGATACAAGAGGGCTGCGGAGTGGCCTGCGGTGCAGGAGAGGGTGTGCTGATGCCAGCGAAAATCTGGCCCAACATCTGTAGCATCTGCAGCTCTCTGGAATGTTCATCTTCCCTGCGCTTATCCTCAGCCTGAAGACGCTGCTCCTCAAGCCTGTAGAAGTTGTCTTCGGCTTCCATGCTCTGCTCCAAGAACTTCTCCATCAGCTTCTCTAACGACATGTTCGCAAAACGCTTCTTGCTTCTCCGTGGCCTGCTGGATGAGGTCGCGGGCGGGTTGGTCTTCGTCAGGCTGCTCTGTTTGCTTGGAAACGAACCTTTGAGAGAAGAACACAGACAGATGTTAACACGCACACACGCATGGGACAGCAGACTGATTAGGCTAAAAATGGCAGATCATTGCTTTCTGACGGATCAGAATAAGTTGACATACTCATGCCTCCCACTGTCACCGGAATGGGGCAGGATGGGTACTCAGTTTTGACCGGATGCTCCATAAAGGAGCATTCACCACTGCCATCCATGTGAGCCTCCTGCAAGAGTTCAGTACTCTCAGCATCTTCATCCATCGTTTCATCTCCCCCAACAGCAACACTATCAATATCCTGCCTCTCTACTAAGGATCTATTGCTCAATATCCTCTCCATCTCGTCGTAGAACTTGCACATCTTGTGGTACTGCCCATTTTTCCTGGAGCCCTCCTTCGCTTGGTAATACTGCCTCTTTAAGCTCTTAACCCGTATTCTGCATTGGTCTGGTGTCCTATCGAAGCCCAGCTCGCACAAACGGTTCGCGACGTCTCGGTAAACGTGGCTGTTCCTAAAGTTTCCGTCCAGCGCCGTCTGCACGTCGTGCTCACCCCAGATATTCAACAGCGCTCTGGTCTCCATGTCCGACCACAGGAAACCGCGCGTTGCATTCACTAACATGATGGTCGAAGCAACCGAGCCCGAATCCAAGTCGCTTTCGCATCGATCGGGCGGCGAGATATAGGCCTTGCTTCGACGACGTTTCATGCGGTTTCCGAGCGCATAGCGATAAAGGCCTCGCCGAATCGCCGAGATTAACTGAGCTGGTTTATGCAAAGCTGCTTAGAACTTCGCCAGTGTTTACCGCGCCAACAACAGTGAGAACGTCACCGCAATCTTGTGTACTACGTCATCACAACCGTGTGCTTCACGGCTCAGCGATGAAAACGGTCAAACAGCTTTGCGAGTGTCTCCAAAAATACATTTATGAAACAACAGTTATGCTTTGTAAACTCATCTTCTTAAGAACTGGGTTTAGAAATGCGAATTACGATTGAGAGTTTGCGTTAAAAAACAAAACTGGCAATAAAATTACAAAATACAGTGCGGTCAACAACTTCCAGCGTGAGAACATGCGACTCGATTTAAACCTGACAATACGCTTTTTGGAGTTTGAAAACTCATAAATGAATAAACCCGATATATGATGCTCTACTATGTCAAATAAATACATTAGTAGCGCGTGGACTTCTGGAATGTACTCCAATCATATTGGACCACACAAATGCACAAACTCGTGGAGTTTACTCACAAATGTTACACTGGTACTTTGGTTTACATTAAAAGTGCATTAAATCAGAGTCTGGAAGCATTTGAACCCCACTGCATGTACATCATGTGGCACTCTGCATTTACCTTTCTCATACAGCAGCACTGCTGCAATTGCAATGGTTACAGTTACCACGCCGAGAAGTGAACATTTAAGTCCATGCATTCCGTCCTTCTCAAGCTACTTATAGTTTGATAAACTCCGATCTTACCAATTGCCAGACTTAGTGGCTGTTCAGAGAAAATGAAGGTAGCACGTTTGAGAAGATTCATCAAGTTCACGGGTAAACAAACACTGTTCAGGAAGAGAGTGAGAGCTGTGGAGCTCTGTACGGGGGTTAGCTGCAGTATCCAGTCAGATAACAGGAACAAAGTTCAAGATTTATTCTGATTAAAGATCTGTTACACGAGTTCACTCGGTCAGACACAAACAGTGTAGAATTGTCCTCCCTCTGAGTCTATAATCATCAGACTTCCGCTGACGCTCTGCTTTGCCGCTTATGCGTGATGACATAAGCAAAATTCAGTCCATGGTTAACATTAAATAAAGCCAAGCAATGCTACTCAATGTAGCGAAGACTGATTACAATGGTATTGGAAACGGCATTAACTGTGATATTTATTTAGCCCCGCCTTAACTGTTTACTTCCTGTGACGTTGGCACTGAAGTTAAATTTGCCCCGCCCGCCACCGTTCGATGGGAAGTCTGATTCATTTCGGCGAATCGGTTCTTTTGAACAGTGAAGCTTACAAAAGTGATTCAGTGATTTCTTAAAGGAAAATTTCACTGCCAGAACAAAAACTTACTGATGATTTACTCACCCCCTTGTTATCCTTTCTTTCTTCAGTCAAATAAATTATGTTCCTTGAGGAAAACTTTTCAGAAATGTTCTCTATATAGTGGACTTTTATGGTGCCCATGAGTTTGAACTTCCAAAACGCAGTTTAAATGCAGCTTCAAAGGACTCTAAACGATCCCAGCCGAGGATGAAGTGTCTTATCTAGCGAAATGATCTGTTGTTTTCTAAAATGGGACAATTGAATACTTTTTTAAATGCTCTCAAAATGCTCAGCTTGTCTAGCTCTGTGTGTATTCTGGTTAATGACAGTTAGGGTATGTCAAAAAACTCTCATCTCATTTTCTCCTTCAACTTCAAAATCACCCTACATCGCTGTTTTACCTTTTTTTGTAAAGGGGCGTTTGACCTTCTTTGCATGTTCACTTTGTAAACAGTGCGTTGGTACTTCTGCAGCGATGTATAGGATGATTTTGAACTTGGAGGAGAAAATGAGATGGGAGTTTTTCAACATACCCTAACTGTATTGAACCAGAGTACACAGAGTATGCATGCACATCACAGAGCTAGACAAGACGAGCATTTGAGGTTAAAAGGTATATAAATTGTACTTTTTTCTTTTTTTTTTTTTAGAAAATAACTGATCGTTTCGCTAGATAAGACCCTTCTTCCTTGGCTGAGATCGTTTAGAGTCCTTTGAAGCGGCATTTAAACTGCATTTTGGAAGTTTAAACTCACGGGCACCATAAAAGTCCACTATATAGAGAACATTTCTGAAATGTTTTCCTCAGAGGCGGACAGTAGTGAAGTATTTTTACTTTACTCAAGTAAATTTGAACAGTATCTGTAGTTATCAAAGTGTTATTCATGGGAAAACTTTACTTCACTACATTCCAAAGCATAATGTCATACATTTTACTGCACTACATTTCGTAAATAAAAGTTGTTGTTTGTTTTATATTTAATACTTAAGAACATTAACAATTTAGTACTTTCTTGTACTCCATTAAATCTTTGAATTACTTTTACTTGAGGAAAAAGAAAGTAATAGATTTCTAATGTAATTAAGTATTAAATTATATTTAATATGAAACATAGTGCAGTAAAAAGTACAATATTATGCTTTGAAATGTTGTGAAGTAAAGGTTTAAAGAAAAACATTCTAATAAAGTACAGACACTTGAAAAGTACTTTTACAACAGAGTAAAAATACTTCACTACTGTCTGCCTCTGGTCAAGAAAAATTTCTATAAGACTGAAGAAAGAAAGACATCT